>NW_006408608.1:5586677-5587786 GCF_000296735.1 Chrysochloris asiatica
TCTTGAAATTTTTTCATCCTTTTTTCCACTTGCTTTTCTATCTTAGCAGTATTGAGAGATTTGTCTTCTAGCTCGCTAGTTCTGGCTTCTATCTCTTCTATTCTGCTCCTTTCCCCTTTCAGTGTATTGTCCAGTTCTGTTATCTTATTATTAATCATCTGGACATCTTCTTGCAGGGTTTGAATTGTTTCCAATGTTGTATCCTATTTGATTGCTCCTGTAGTACTTTCCTAATTTTTTCCTTGTTTTCCTCCATGCCTTTTTGGAGCATTTGAATTTGTTTCCATATTATTCTTTTGAATTCTTTCTCAGGCATATCCAAAACCTGCTCTTCCTCCTCTAGAAAGCCTTTGTCTGTCTCCAGCTCATTTGTCTCAGCTACTCTCTTCTATTTTTGGACATGTTTCAATATTGTTTGTTGGCTTTTGTTCGTCATTTTCAATAGTTATGTTTTTGGGTTTTTTTAAAGCTTAAGTGAATGTTTGTTGTTAAGCTTACTGGGTGTCCTGGAGAATATGAGTGGGAGACAGGCTTCCCTTTTTGCATGTAATGTTTATCAGGTATTGTTGGCTCTTGTCTCAGTGGTGGAATATTATGGGGTATGCTTATAGCTTGGCTACATGGACACTACTGCTATCTCTTCTTGGGTAATGTAGGGAGAAAAAGCTTCCACCTCCAGGAAAGATGTGTGATCAAAAGGCCCCAAAGCAGAAGTAATATAAATGCAGAGACAAAAGCCACCACTTTGGAACAGAAATGAAGCTGTGGTCAACTGTCCTGAGCTACACAGGCAGTGTATGTGCAGTTAGAAGCCTCCAGCAGTGGGTGAGGGTGTCCGCTCGCTTAGGCGAGTCCGCTCGATCAAGGTGTCCACTCGCTCACCCTCCTCTAGTCACTACAGTAGAGGTGCACAGGTAGATATCGAGAAGCTAATGAGAGAAAGATTGTCCACTATTTTTGTCTCTGACGGTCAGTTAGATATCTGCATGTGCACCGTGCAATTCTTGGGATGGTTGAGTCCTTTTATGCTGGGGTTTTACAGATTGCTTTGTATGGGTCTTGTGCAGGGAGCTTAGGTAGCGCAGTGGCCGCAAGTGGGGCCGTGAACC
>NW_006408608.1:5588261-5599477 GCF_000296735.1 Chrysochloris asiatica
GTGATTTTTTTCACTTGTGAGTGTGGGAAACTGACGTCCTGGTTCTTATGGTAGATCCGGATCTCTGGAATTGTTCTATGAGCGTTTCCTTCATGGGATCCCTGTACCTTCACAACAGAGCATTTCCTACCCAGTTTTCGCTGCTATCACCCAAACCGGAAGTTGATCAATATATAGTTTTTAACAACAACGTTGGCGAACTTGATCTAATGAACACATATGAAATAATACACCCAACTGCTGCAAAACACATTCTTTTCAAGTGCACCCATGGAACATGTACCAAATTTGACCACATGCAGCAAGAGCCATAAAAGAGATCTCAACTAAAGCCAGTACGTTGAAATCACATAGAGGAAATTCTCTGAACACAATGCAATTAAACTAGAAACGGACAACAAAAAGGCAAAACCTGAAAATTGCCATACATTTAGAAATAAATAACTTAGCCCATGGATCAAAGAATATATCACAATGAGACTTGGAGAATATTTTGAACTACATAATAATGAAAATACTATATACTAAGACTTCAGGAATGCAGTTAAAGTCTTGTTTAAAGGAAAATGTATAGCCCAGAGGGAAGTTTTAGTTTATATTCATGATGCCAACTATTTTAATAAAAAATATACCAAGGTATATTTCCATTGAGAAAAAAATGTCCAGAGTGAAGCTTATTAAGCCAATGGTTTGGGAGAGTTCTAAATGCTTCCATTTTATTCCTCTGGGATTATTTTTCTCTGGATCCAGTCTTTACTGGGTAAATTACAATTAAGATTTGGTTTACCTATAAATTTTTCTGGTACATATCAAATTTTTGCCAATCACAGTGCTGTCATTGTGTTTTTGGTTTTTTTTTGGCTCTCATTTCTGTTAAATTCATTTTCTCCCCAGATTTTATATATAGATATATATATGTTCCCAGATTATATTTTACACAAGTAAAAATTTCAAGAATATTTGATTTTTCTTTCAAGTTTCAATCAATAACAAATCTTAATTCGTGTAACTTTAGCTGTTGGTTTTATTATAATTACTTCTGCCAAGTCTGCTTATACTTGGTCAACATGTGTAGTCATTATCAATATCATCAATACACTGTGACTTTCTAGGCAGTTTCTTGTCTATTACAAATTTTAATTTGTGAAGTTGGTCAGGTTCAGCTTCTAGTAATTATCCTATGAGTCATATTAATGATAAGTTGGAGAAAAATCTGAGGGACTTGTCCTTACATCTCAGGTCATCAAGTCCCCCTCAGATAGGATTCATCTGTCATCTAGGTTTGACCTTAAAATAGTCTCAGTGTTCTCAGTGATGGAAGTGTTCAGATCAGTAAGGCTGTGGTGGTGGTTGTTGTTAAATGCCATTGAGTCAATTTTGATTCATAGCCACCCTGCTTAGGGTTTCTGAGGCTGTAAATCTATAAAGGGAGCAGAAAGTCTCATCTTTCTCACACAGAGTGGTTGGTAGATTTGAACTGCTGACCTTGAAGTTAGCAGCCCAACTCATAACCCACTACACTACCAGAGGTCCTTATCAGTTAAGTGGTTGTTGTTAAATGCCATCGAGTCAGTTCCGACCCATAGTGATCCCATATAGGGTTTCTGAGGAGCGGCTGGTTGAGTTTGAACCACCAACCTTGTGGTTCAAACCAACCTTGCGGTCCATTGCATTATCCCACAGTGCCACACCAGGACCCCATCAGTAAAGCAGAGACTCCAAATTGAAAGAATATAGTCTTCCCACTATCCTCAATACCCTCCAACACATTTTCAGTTTATGATTTTTTAAAGAAAATGTGATCCATAACTTATTTCATAACTTCTTAACTGCCAAAAGAGGTCACTCAGCATTGGTTTGGAGTAGCAGACCTTTTTAGAATAATGGGGATTTTTTTATCTGCACTCTCCAATACAGTTACACATGCTGACTGAGCACTTGGAATGTGGGTAATGCAACGGAGAAAATGACTTTCACATTTTATTTACATTTCCTTAGTTTCCATTGAAATAGCACATGGGACCAGTGGTCACTGTGATGGGTAACACAGGTCTAGAGCATGCAGTGATAAGTATTTTTCCATGGCAGCGAGGAAACAAAAAAAAATAATTTGGTAGCACCATGCCCACTATGTTAAGCTCTGAACATACAGAAATCTAATTAAAAAACAAAAGGCCATGGGTATTTTCTTGAGGTCAGACTAAAGCAGTGGTGGTACCTACACCTGGGAACTGTGAAGTCAGACATACTTGGGTTCAAGTTCAGGCACAACTACTTTATCTGAGTGAACTTGAATAGCTTCCTTTGCCTCTGTGAGCCTCAGCATTCTCAGCTGTAGAGCGGGGTTAATAGCAAGGACCTATACCTACCTTGTTCTTTTCTCTCATCGTCTTGGAGACCATGTTATGTTCAGTGCAACTCTTCCTCAACTCTTCCTTGAGTTTCTTCATTTCTTGCTCCATGTCTTGGATTTGCTGGAAGAGTTCCAACAACAGACTAGTCAGCTTTCCTAAGGGGCAGCAGGAACAAGGCTGAGAGGTCTGAGTCCTTAGAACCCAGTTTACTGGGTTCATTGAAGTAGAAACCTTGTTTGGGATTGTGGTATTGCTGTGTGCCATCGAGATGACCCTGATTCATAGTGGCCCCAAGTGACGGAGCAGAACGACCCCATGGGGTTTTCTAGGTGACACTCTACAGAAGCGGATTGCCACGTCTTTTCCCCATAGAGCCGAAACCTTTTGATTAGCAGCTGAGTGCTTACCCTTTGTGCCACCAGGGCTCCTTAGTCTACATTGTTAAGTGCCATTGAGTTGACTCTGACTCATAGCGACCCTGTATAGGGTTTTTGAGGAGCAGTTGGTGGGTTTGAACTGCAGACCTTGTGGTGTGTAGGCCAGTGTTGACCCTACAGCATCACACCAGGAGTCTATATTAGCTTTTCTAATTCCTTCCTTTAGGGAAAATTTTCTATCTTTAAGGCAAAGCAGACTTTTTCAATTGGTTATTGAAAGTATTGGATAAAGGAGAAAAATTTCCTTTGAAAATTAACACAGATCCTGGATTAAACACAAGATATTCATCAACTCATTGGAATCCTTACCTGTGGGGTTTTTTTTGTTTTGTTTTGTTTTGTTTTGCCAATCTAAACACGGGCAAGCCGTTTGGAAGATACAATGGGCACAGTTCAGAAGAACAGAACAATGAACTGATTCTTTTTTCCCTTTTTTCCATTTGAGGCCGAAAATAGGGGAGTTCCTGATGCGGAAGAGAACTTGTCTCCTTCCCCAGCCATTCTCAATGAAGGAAGGTGCACATCAGGCTTGGGGCTTGGGGAGGAATAAGCATTTTAATTCCAGTGATATTATGGTTGCTTTCTATATTAGGCATATGTTACCTAGGACTTTTGGTTAAGTTTACTTATGTGTTGTTTTTAATAATTGATATAAAATTGATGCAGATAAATAAAAATACGTAAATGGGTTTAAATAGGAATTTTATGTCAATAATAGTGCAGGTGTAATGGGAACAGGGAGCCCTGGCATTGTGGGTTAATGCGCTGGACTGCGAAGTCAGCAGTTCAAATTCACAAGCCGCTCCTCAGAAACCCTACACAGGGTCGTTATGAGTCGGAAGTGAATCAATGGCACATAGCAACAGCAACAACAATGGAAACAGAAAGAGCCCTGTGTCTTACTGGGTTGTTGACAGCAATGTCGGTGGTTCAAGCCCACCAGTCACGCCACAGGAGAAGAATGAAGCTATTTGCTCCAGTAAAGATTTACAGTCTCAGAAACTCTGTGGAGCAGTTCTGGTCTGTCCTATAGGTTTGCTCTGAGTCGGAATCAAATTGATTCTGACAGTGGTTTGGTTTGGTTTTTAAAAATAGGTACAAGTGGCTTGGTGAACTGAGCCAAGATGGCGGCCGAGTCGGAGTGCGAATCAGTCCTGAGTGTGAAGCCGGATGTCAGTGTTTACCAGATTCTACCCCAGGCCTCCAACCGCAATTACAGGGTAACTGACTGGAAATTGTTGCTGTTGTTATGTGCTGTGGAGTCGGTTCCAACTCATAGCGACCCTGTACAGGGTTTCCGAGGCTATAAATCTTTACAGAAGCAGAAAGCCTCATCTTTCTCCTGCGGAAAAGCTGGTAGTTTCGAACTGCTGACCTTGCGGTTCGCAGCCCAATTCGTAACCACTACGCCACCAGAGCTCTTGGGAATTAGACCAGCCTGATTGGACTGGTATCCTACGAATCACTTCAAAAGGGAAGATTGCCTATATCAAACTTGAGGATAAGGTTTCAGGGGAGCTCTTTGCTCAGGCATCAGTAGAATAATATTCAGGCATTGCTGTGGAGACAGTGACAGCTTCCAGCCGGTACTTTGTAATTCGGATCCAGGATGGCACAGAACATTACAACCAATAAAGGAGGTGCTTCTAAGCCCAGGACTTCAGAGCCTGGGGACCTAAGCTCACTCCCACTTCCACCTGGAGGCAAAGTCTCCATTCCTCCACCAACCTCCTCAGTGGCCATCAGTAATCATGTCACCCCACCACCCCTCCCAAAGTCTAACCACGGAGGCAGGGATGCAGACATCCTTTTAGACTTGGATTCCCCTGTTCCTGTCACAACATCAGCACCAGCTCCAGTTTCTGTAAGCAATGACTTGTGGGGAGACTTTAACACTGAATCCAGCTCTGTTTCAAACCAGGCGCCACAACCACCCAACTGGGTCCAGTTCTGAATGGCATTGGCAAGACATTAAGGGCAGATGTGAAGAACAAAAATGTCATCGAGGGCGCCAATCCATGAGGGAAGTTAGAAATGCCTGGCTTCCCAGAACCCAAATTCCAGGACAATCTTTTTCATAGCTCTCCCATTGTATTTAAGCTGGTTCATGTCACTCCCCTTTGTTGGCACCTACTGTACAGTCAAGAGAGAATCTTCCATCTCCTTCTCACTGTTAAGTGAAGGGAGTAGCGGTTCTTACCATCCTGTGGTTGACGATACAGGGCTCAAAAGGTCAGAGTCTATTTGAGATGGAGTAGCCTCTAACATTTGCAAAATTCATCTCCATCTTTTAATTTCTTTAACTGAATCATCTCATGACCCTAGTGTGCTTCTTTGTGAAGCCCTATTTACCAATTTCAGGGGAAACAAAAACCTTGAAACATCCTTTTCCACTAACCCAAGACACTACAAAATGGACAGCCTGACCTTCGTGTTTACAAATTAAGAATTTAATTTGGAGAAAGACTGGCTTCCTGGGTCTCTGCTAAATACCCTACAGGTTTATCCTATTTGATAGACATTCACTGCTGGGTACAGCTGTATCATCTTCTTGTGTGTTTACATGTCTCTTCCTACAATAAGAGGGTCGTGTTGATGGCACCTACATGATTCTTTTCCGTTTGTTGAATAGCGCAAACATCTTTGATCCGTGGGGGTGCCTTGGATGAAGGAAGTTCAAGGGTCTGTGCTCTCCCAGTTGTGTGCTAGAGAAGTGTTTGTTTTCTTGCAGCTCTCTGTAGATGCTGCTTATGAAGCACAGCTTTACTTTATATCTGTTCTAAAGTTGAAGAGTTTACAGTTTTTAACCTCATCTGTACAGCAGAGAGGTTGAAGGCACTTAGCTCTTTGTTTAATACTCACATTGCCTTGCTGCCTGGATGTCTGAGCCTTTTCCATAAACATTTCTTTTTTTGGTCCATCTAGCTCTGTGGTAGAATGCTGCTACTGTATGTATATTGCCATTTTTGAATGGGGCTGGAGAGTCACAGCTTTAGTTATGATGTTCATCTCCCAGGATACCGTAAAAGCAAGTGGCCCTCCCTGTGCACCACCGTTCCTTATACAGTGCTGTGAAGAGAGCTCCCGTCCTCAGATGAATGAGCGCTCTCGATTTAGTTTATTAAGGGGTAACTTTGAGGATGAAATGGGAAGATGCAATGATGTACACTCGGATGAAAGGGAGTTCTAACTAGTTTCAAAGTCTAGTCTGTTACTTGGATTCCTTTATGTCTTTTCTAACTTTGGGTCCATGATTTTTTCATGGCTTCCCCTTCCAGGCAGCTCTATTCTTGCAGAGCCATGGCAGGACAGTTTTAAATTCCAATAGAAAACACTAATGAAATTCTATGGAATCACTAGTGACTAACTCCTGGGAGCTTATTTTCTCAATCTTCCTCCATGTGGTGTTGTTTGTTTGTATTCTCAAGATGATAATATAGTATGTATTTGAATCACTGAAGAAAATGGACAATGAAGTTTAAGATATATATATAAAGTGCACGATGTATTGGTGTAATAATGGTAATTAAAAACATGAAAAAAAAAAAATTGGTACAGCGTTCCTGTGTGGGAAGATGAAAAGTTTTGAAAATAGATAGTAAATTATATTCACCAGGTTGCACTACCAGCGCTTTCAATAATCTATTGAAAAAGTTCCAGTGTGGCACTGTAGAATAAGTACTGGACTGCTAACCACAAAGTTAGCAGTTCAAACCCACCAGCTGCTCCTTGGAAACATTGTACAGCATTGGTGTGAGTTGTAACAACAATAACAACAACTTTGCCTTAAAGATGGAAAATTTTCCCCAAGAGAAGGTGGTTGTATGTCATGGTGAAATGTAATTAATGCCACAGAAAATTGTACACTGAAAAATGGTTTAAACGGCAGAATTTAGGTTATATTATTTGACCCCAATGAAACATATTTTAAAGTGAAAAAAAAAAAAGTTATGACAAACTTGTTAACAGTGGAAAATTAAAGTGGGGGATTTACAGGTCCAGGGACAGGGCACCATGAACTTTGAACAGCATGTGGTGGCCACTGGCCAGCCTCTGTCCCAGACCCAATCTCAGCCCAACTCTAGGGAAACTGGGTACCGGAACTACAGTCAATTGCCCATCTATGCTGGCAGAGCAGGTATTCTGTGTGTTGTTTTTTTTCCCATCCATCTCCTTGAGGCTTGTTGTTGTTGTTGTTATGTGCCATCGAGTCGGTTCCGACCCATAGCGACCCTGTACAGGGTTTCCGAGGGTGTAAATCCTTACGGGAGTAGAAAGCCTCATCTTTCTCCCGCGGAGCGGCTGGTAGTTTCGAACCGCTGACCTTATGGTTCGCAGCCCGATTCGTAACCACTACGCTACCAGAGCTCCTTGAGGCTAGAGGCAGGAAATCAAAGAATTGTACGGAAACATCAACAGACTTCAGAGTTTGTGCTTCCTAATGACCCAAGCTTCCCACAGATGTTCCCTAAGGTCAAAGTCGAGCTTTCTGTGAACACCTACAAATGAGGAGTTGAACTTACAGTTTTGCAGAGTTTTAGTTCTTTCTCTTGGGCTTCCCTGTGTTCCTTATGAGTGTCTTCCTTTTTTAAGTCTTCTCTCAGCGCTGAGCACTGTCGAGAAAAAGCACAATGAAGAGGCCAAACTTAGCCACACGGCGCGGTCTGAGGTTTCCAAGTTCCCACGTTTGCCCAAGAAATAGTGCCTGCTGTTTAATCCAATCACACACCTAAATTCTGAAGGAAGGTCACTTGTGTCTAATGGGCACAATGGGTCATGTAGCAGGAACTAGTTCATCTCTCTCATGAATTCTGAGGAATAAGCAATCTAAAGTCTCTCTCAAAGACTAGCTAGAGGAACCACAAGAAAACCCAGCTTTGTAGAGTCTGGTACTTAGGGTGGAGAAATTGGGATTCTTTTTTCTGAGATCAGCAGGGAGTGGTTTTCAGGGATATATGTTGATGCCCTCAGGAATCACTAGGTGAATGTGGAAGTTTCTTTGTTGTTGTTAGGCACCATTGAGTCTGGTTTCAACTCACGGTGACCTTATGTACAATGGAACAAAACACTGCCGGATCCAATGCCTTCCTCACAGTTGTCATGTTTGAGTCCATTGTTGCTGCCATTGTGTCAATCCATCTCATTGAGGGTCTTCCTCTTTTTTTTCACAGACCTTCCAGCAAGCACGATGCCTTTCTCCAGGGACTGGTCCCTCCTATTAATATGCTTGAAGTACCTGAGATGAGGTCTCACCATCCTTCTTTCTAAGGAGCTATACTTCTTTCAAGACACATTTGCTTGTTCTTCTGGCAGTTCACAGGATATTGAGTAGTATTTTCCATCTTGTTATTGTTGCTGTTGTTAAATGCCGAGGAGTCAGTTCCGACTCATAGCAACCCAGTGTAGGGTTTCCGAGGAGCAGCTGGTGGGTTTGAACTGCCTACCTTGTGGTTTGCAGTCTAGTACTGATCCTATAGTGCCATACCAGGAGTCTGTGTTTTATAAAGATTACCTCTCAAAGACATAACTGTCCTATTTGTGGGAGCAGAGAACAACAGATGTTAAAAGCATAAAGATGCGTATTGTTTTTGACCCAGAAATTCCACTGCAGGAATGCTTCCTAAGGACAAAGACTGGAGAAATCAGAAAATCCGCTGATCCCAGAATATGCTTCACAGCATGGTTAACAATAACAACAACAACCACAAAGAAACAACTCAAGTGTCCAGCAACAGGGGACTGCCTCATTACATTGTGTGCATATAAGTGTATATTATGTAGCATTTAAAACCAATGATATGCTTTTATATTGTTTACATGTTTTCATTTAACATAGAAAAACAGTATTCAAAGTTTAAAAAAAGTGAATCATATAAATCTATTTTCTTATACACATATTTCTATGTAACATATAGAGAGATAAGACTGGAAGAAAACAAAATGTTAACATTGATTTCTTGGGGTGGTAACAAACACTCATAGATGGGTTTGTTGCTGGGATTAATAAAATGGATTTATAATAGGTGTTAGAAAACGTTTGCTGGATTTGAATATGTTGTTGTGATGGGTGGTGGGCTGTCATAGTTAAGAGTCAGCCTCAGACTTCTGAGACCCCATGCACAGTGGAACAGAATGCAGATTGGGTCTTGCATCAGCCTCACATCAAATTACAAACCCAGGTCTCCCACCTGGAAGGAGAGCATTCCACCACAGGATCACTCTGGCCCTTGGAGTTGACTCTGCATCTTGCTTATTCAGAGAAGTTAGTCACCTACTTACCTACTGTCTTTCAAGGTTCCATTCCTTCTCTTGGCCACACTCAACAGCTACCTTCCTTGTGCCCTGAGGCACTTGTCTTATCTCACAAAGGGTGTGACAGGAGAGAGGACAATTTAAAATCAGGGCCCAATATAGAGAGTGTGTCTTCATCATTCTCTCCGTTTGTCCTGAGGTTTCAGTCAGACCATGGGGATGCTGACACTCACCCTGGAGTTCAAGGCTTCGAGCTGGTGATCCTTTTCTTTGTTCTGACTTTTTAGTTGATTCACCTCCTGTTTGAGTTGTTGGACTTGCTCATTCCTTGCTAACATGTCCTTTTGCAAAGATGATACCAGCCCTGCAAAAAAAGACTCACAGAGGTCAAAGAGCAATAAAGATGACTGCTATCAACACGCCCCTGGCAGCCAACTGGTAATGAGTTCCTTCCAACCTGAACGTGCCGAGAGCACAACCCGGTGTGGAGGAGCACGTTCTGAGGGACCTCATGGATTGAAGGTCTCAGAACAAGGACCGGTCAGTAAGTGTTGCCAGGGACAGTTAAAGTTTTTGCGTCATTATTGTTCTTGGCTTTAACTTTAGACAGCCTTAGGCACTAGCCAGGGTCTTTTCCAAGCAGGACCCACGTTTATGATAAGTGTCTTGAAGAAAATAAGGCTTGCCGTATCAGAGAAAATACTCATAAACTTTAAAAGACACTAATTGAAACTCAAGGGACCTAGTTTATATCAGCTTGCCATTTAGGGGCCCTTCTGTCTCAGCTGGAGTTCTGGAGTGGTGCTGCAGGATAAACACTGGACTGCTAACTGCCAGGTCAGTGGTTCAAACCTACCAGCTAGTCCTTGGAAAGCCTATACCGGGTAGCTATGAGTTGGAATCAACTCAATGGCATGGAACAACCAACTTTAACAATTTAATCAAAGTCAAATCAACCAGAGAAAATAATTCTTCAAACTACCCAAAGGATCTCCTTTTGAGTTTCTAACCCCTCCCCCAAATGAGTTGTTGTTGTTGTTGTTATGTGCCTTGGAGTCAGTTCCAACTCATAACCACCTTGTACAGGGTTTCCGAGGCTATACATCTTTATGGGAACAGAAAGCCTCATCTTTCTCCTGCAGAACAGCTGGTAGTTTCAAACTGCTGTCTGTGAGATTAGCAGCCTGATTCGTAACCACTACGCTACCAGAGCCCCCAAATGATAGTCATCTCATTTAATATATTAATCTTTTGTTCACTTAACCAATCGCTTAAAATTTCTCTGTTTTCACTACCTATAAAACCTCTTCTTCCCTTTCACTCTAGAGTTTTGCACCAAAATTAGGCAGAACGTTCCCTGCTAACAGATTAAAGCCCCAAACAAACCCACAGTCACTTAGTTGAGTCCAACTCACAGTGACCCTGTGTATGGTTTACGAGACTTTAAATTTTACCAGAGCAGACAACCTTATCTTTCTCCCTCAGAGTGGCTCATGGGTTTGAAGCACCGGCCTTGAGGTAAACAGGTCCACACCTAGCCACAATGCTACCAGGGTTCCTGCTAAGAGATTTGTTAAAGTTGTTGTTGTTAAGTTCCTTTGAGTTGGTTCTGACTCTTAGTAACCCTGTACAGAGTTTCTGAGGCTTTAAAAAAATATTTGCAGGAGCAGAAAGCCTCATCTTTCTCTTGGAGAGTGGCCAGTAGGCTTGAACGTTGGACTTTGTGTTTTGCAGTTCACCAAAGAAACATTTTGTTTAAAGGGCTCTAATTGCCTTTGATTAAGGAGCCCTAGTAGCGTAGTGGTTACGAATCAGGCTGCGAACCTTAAGGTCAGCAGTTCGAAACTACCAGCCACTTCGTGGAAGAAAGATGAGGCTTTCTACTCCCGTCAAGATTTACAGCCTTGGAAACACTGTACAGGGTCGCTATGGTTCGGAATCGACTCGACGGCAATTAACAACAACAGCAACAAAATTGTCTTTGATTAGATTAGATTAGATACATTAAACAGTAAAGACTGAAGACCAGAAGAGTTGTGGGATGACATCAAGAATATCATACGTGAAGAGAGCAAAAAGTTATTGAGAAGACAAAAAAGAAGGAAAGGGTCAAAATGGATGTCAGAAGAGACACTGAAACTTGCTCTCCAGCATAGAGATGTTAAAGCAAATG
>NW_006408608.1:5608230-5609447 GCF_000296735.1 Chrysochloris asiatica
ATACATGAAGAAAGCAAAAAGTCATTGAGAAGACAAGAAAGAAGGAAAAGGTCAAAATGGATGTCAGAAGAGACACTGAAACTTGCTCTCCAGCATAGAGATGCTAAAGCAAATGGAAGAAATGAGGAGGTCCAAGAGCTGAGGAGGCCCAGAGAAAATTTCAAAGATCAGCTCGAGAAGATAAAGCCAAATATTACAACAAAATGTGTAAGATTTGGAATCAGAAAACCAAAAAGGAAGAACACGGTCAGCATTTCTCAAGCTGGGGGAACTGAAGAAAACATTTCAAGCCTCAACTTTCATTATTGAAAGATTCTCTGGGAAAATTATTGAATGATGCAGAAAGTATCAAGAGAAGATGGAAGGCATACACAGAGTCACTGTATCAAGAGGAAATGGCTGATGTTCAACCATTTCAAGAGGTAGCATATGATCAAGAGTCAATGATATTGAAGAAGGAAATCCAAGGTGCATTGAAGGAATTGGCAAAGAACAAGGCACCAGGAATTGATGGAATAAAAACTGAAATCTTTCAAGCAAGTGAGGTGGTACTGGAGGCACTCACTCATCTCTGCAAGAAATTTGGAAGACAGTTATCTGGCTGACTGATTGGAAGAGATCCGTATTTGTGCCCATTCCAAAGAGAGGTGACCCAACGGAATGCGGAAATCATCAGACAGTCTTTTCGATATCCCATGAGAGTAAAGTTTTGCTAAAGGTAATACAGGAACGGCTACAATCATACATTGACAGAGAACTTCCAGAGGTTCAAGCTGAATTCAGAAGAGGCCGTGGAACAAGGGATATCATTGCTGATGTCCGATGGATCTTGGCTGAAAGCAGAGAATATCAGAAAGATGTTTACCTGTGCTTTATTTGCTACGCAAAGGCTTTCGATTGTGTGGATCATGACAAATTTCGCATGACAACATTGCGAAGTATGAGTATTCCGGAACACTTAATTGTGCTCAAGTGTTACCTGGACCAAGAAGCAGTTGTTCGAACAGAACATGGGAACACTTGAATGTTTTAAAATTAAAAATGGTGTGCGACAAGGTTATATATATTCTTTCACCATACTTATTCATCCTGTATGCTGAGCAAATAATACGAGATGCTAGGTTCTATGAAGAAAAACGTGGCATCAGGATTGGAGGAAGACTCATTAACAACCTGCGATATGCAGATGATACAACCTTGCTTGCTGAAAGTGAAGA
>NW_006408608.1:5609547-5618862 GCF_000296735.1 Chrysochloris asiatica
ATCTAACAACAACAATAACAACTGATAAAGATCAAAGACCACGGCCTTCGGTATGGATTGCATCTCAATGTCAAGAAAACAAAAATCCTCACCACTGGACCAATAAACAACATTCTTATCAAGGGAGAAAAGTTTGAAGTCGTCAAGGACTTCATTCTTCTTGGATCAACTATCAACACTCATGGAAGCAGCAGTCAAGAAATCAAAGGCAGTGTTTTGTTCTGCTGTGCAGAGGGTCGCTATGAGTCGGTACCGACTCGATGGCACCTAACCACAACAAAAACAATTATCTTTTGTATTTAAACAGTGGGCACTGGGCTAAGAGGGAACGCAGCAGCATGGACCTGGGGAACAGAGGTCTAGTCAAGAGAAGGACCAGGAGTTCTACTTCTGAGGTCAAGAGATGGACTTGTGGCAGAAAGGGGCATGGTGGAGCTGACAATGAGGGGAGGGAGTTCATACCCATGTGAGTCTCTACCAGTTATGAGCACAGTGATTTTAGGCAAGTTATTTAATTCTCCATTATATCTACCCCCTAGGGTTAGCCTAGGGATTAAAGTACCATGGATTGCCATAAGAACAAACAAATCTGTGTTGGAAGAAGTACAGCCAGAATGCTCCTTAGAAGCCAAGAGTTCGTCTCTCATACTTCAGATATATTATCAGGAGGCACCAGTCCCTGGAGAAGGATATCAGGCTTGGTAAAGCGGACGGACAGTGAAAAAGAGGGAGACCCCCAATGAGACAAAATGGCACGTGAGCAACAACAATGGACTCAAATGTAGCAGCGATTGTGAGGCTGGCGCAGGACCAGGCATGGGGTCACTCTGACTCAGAACCCACTAGATGGCACCTAACAACATCAACAATAAAATAGATGCTACGTGTAAAGTCCTGGTGTGGCGCTGTGGGTTAATGAGCTGGAATACAAGGTCTGTTTGAACCACAAGGTTGGCGGTTCAAGCTCACCAGCTGCTCCTCAGAAACCCTATACAGAATCGCTATGGATCGCAACCGACTTGACATCACTTAACACCAACAACAAATGTATGAAGAACCTAGTAAGGTGACTAGCAAGGAGCCTTAGTAGCGTAGTGGATGACAAGCTGGACTTCTAACTACAAGGTCAGCAGTTCTAATCTACCAGTCAATACTCGGGAGAAAGGTGAAATTTTCTGCTCCCATAAAGATTTACATCCTTGAAAATCCTAAACAGGGGTGCTGTGAGTCGGAACCAACTTGGTGGCACACCACCACCACTACCACGGTGGCTAGCACATAGTGTTTGTTAGGTGTTACTCCTAGTGTGGCGCTATTAGATCAGCACTGGACTGTGAACCAAAATGTCAGTGGTTCAAACCCACCAGCTACTCCTCGGAAATCTTACACAGGGTCACTATGAGTCAGAAGGAACCAGACGGCACTTAACAACAATCTGTGGTAGCAAGCTTCTAAAATGATTCAAACTATTTCACACCCTTGAGCAGTCTTCCCCTACATTGAATAGCTGACCCATGTATCCAATAACATGTTGCAGAAGTGATGGAATGTGACTTGGCGACTTTATAAAAGACATTGCAGTTTCTCTTTGCACTGGGGGTGTGTGGTGGAGGGTTCAGCTGCCGTGTTGTGAGGCCACTCAAGCTAAGAAAATGCACCTGTGCTATTGTAACCCACTGTGATTTGGGCATATTTGTTACAGCTGCGTAACAACAGCCCGGTGTTTCTCACACCTGAGTGTGCACAGAAAGCACTCGATTCTTGTCACAGTGCACATTCTGATGAGGAACTGAAGCTTCCAGCCAATAGCAAGTAAATAAGCTATCCTGAAAATGAACCTTCCAGTCCTCATCCAGGTTTTAGAGGAGTAAACATCCAGCCAACAGCTTGACTAGAATTCATGAGCGGCCCCAAACCACAAACCAGAACCATCCAGCTAAATCATTCCAAAATTCTTGGCCCATAAGAACTGGCTAAGATAATAAACATTTATTGTTATAAGCCACTAAGTTTTGGGGTAATTTGTTATGTGGTGATAGATAATTAACACCCTTTTATAGTAGCATGTCAAGGAAAAGTGGGAAAGAAGGATACATAAATGGAGTGGTAATGGATTAGGTGTCCTTGTGTGGCACTGTGGGTTAATGCGCTGGGCTGCAAGTGGGTTTGAATCACAAGGTCTATGGTTCAAGCTCACCAGCTGCTCCTTGGAAACCCGATACAGGGTGGCTATGGGTCAGTACTGATTCGGCAGCACATAACAACAATGGGTTATCATTTGATTCTTATCTTGGAAGAACACTGGGCCCAGTTTTATTAGTAAGTCTGAATCAAGAAGGTGTGGAGTCCTGGGGTGGCGCTGTGGGACAAAGCGCTGCACTGCAAGGTTGGTTTGAACCACAAGGTTGGCAGTTTGAATCTACCAGCCGCTCCCTGGAAAGCCTATACAGAGTTGCTATGAGTTGGAACCGACTTGATGGCACGGAACAACAACAACAATCAAGAAAGTATATATATTAAAGGGCAATATGGTCTAGCATTTCCCTTTAAAAATGAATTTTGTCCTAGGACACAGTTAAGTTACTTGGAAACAGTTGGATCCCTTATGGGGCGGGGTTTCTTTAAGCTTTGTTTGGTGGGATCTACAAAGTCTTTCCAGAGCTTGTCAAGTAGCCTCTGACTCATGGCAACCCCATGTGTGTCGGACCAGACTGTGCTCCACTGGGTTTCCAGTTGCTGGTTTTTCAGAAGTAGATCACCAGGCCTTTCTTCTGAGGTGCTCCAACCTTTTGGTTAGCAGCCAAGTGTGTTAACAGCACCCCCCAGAGATTCCAGAGTAACCTTCTAGTTGGTCTTGTTACTGAAGCGGCACTAGTCCCTAGAGAAGGACATCATGCTTAGTAAAGTGGTGGGGGTAATGGGTGTGTGCAGTCGAGTCAGTTACAGCTTGTAGCGACCCTGTATCGTGTTTCAGAGGCTGTAAATCCTCGTGTGAGCAGAAAGCCTCATGTTTCTCCTGTGGAGAGACCTTGTATTTAACAGTCTAGTTCGCTCTCCACTATAGTACCAGGGCTCCTTTGGTAAAGTCTTTGAAAAAGAGGAAGACCCCCAATGAGCCGGACTGGCAATGGTCCCAACCCTAACAACAGTGTGACGATGGTGCAGGGCCTGGTGGTATTTTGTTCTGTTGTGTCTAAGGTCTCTAAGATTTGGAACTGACTCAACAGCACCTAACAACAACAACGACAACCAGATGCCCATACGTTAAGAAGTTACACCAGTCTGGGGTGGAGAAAGTGACGTTTTCTCAGCCCCTGTGTGAGCTTCCAAAAGGTTCCCGCCGCTCCTTCCAGTGGTGCTTTCCCCTCCCACACACATGTGCTGATGAATACTCAGCTGCAGACCTGAGGGGGATCCTATGCAGATTTCTGGAACCCGCTCTGCCTCTGTGCATCTCTCTCCTCTCTAGTAAACCCAAGTATCTCCTCAACCCAGGGAGACCACTGGGCTCTGCTGAGGCTCCCTCCCGGGCTGTGATCTGGAGACTCCAGGAAGTTAGATGGGACAATGATAGGGCTTCTCTGGTTTGTTTCCCCTCTTGTTGGGGTCACTGTTGTATATATGTATCATTATTTCATTTACTTTGTCTATGGGCTTTTTTGCTTTGTTTTGTTTTGTTCTTTGGTTGTAAATCTGGTTCTTATTCCTCCATCTGCGCTGTACGTTTCCCCTCCCTCTCTCATCACCGAGGCCAGTGTTGCCATGACATCTGTTGGCCTGGGTCTCTGAGGGGCTTCAGTGAGCACAGCTCCTACTGACCCATGCTAGACACAATGTGGTAGCAAGAAATGAGTCACTGAGATGATTTGTTACAGCAGCAGAACCCAGCCTAGTTCAAACTTGAATGTGCACATGAAATGCCTGGGCATTTGTTAAAGCACAGACTCGGATTCAGGAGGTCTGGGGTAGAGTCTAAACTGTGTTTCTTACAGGGATCCAGGTAATGTGGCTGTCTCTACACCAGGGGCCAGACTTTGAGCAGCAAGGGTCTAGCTCATTCTAAGTGATGCCCAAACCCAGGTCTGTCAGAACCCCTCCCTAGAGAAGGTGGAAATTAAGAAGGCTTGAGGCATGGATGGGATTTACCAAGCAAACCCAGGGAAGGAAGGTAGGGGCCCAGCTCAATCTGTTCATCCCTATATTCTTGGTACCTAGAGCAACACAAGAGTTCACCGGAGATGCCCAAGAAATATCCAAGAATCTTATGAGTTCTCAAAGAGCCTGGCGGGGGAAATTGCAGATTGAGGCAAAGGAGGAGGTAATGGTCAGGCACCCTGGGTACAGCCCGTGGATTCATATGGAGACCACTGGAGGGTCACGTTTAGCTCCCTGCTCTGTTGGGCTTTTATAGCCTTGGACACACACGCTGCTCCACACTGGGGTACTTTAAGAGCATTGTGCCCCAAACAGATTCATTGTCTTCTCCCCACATTATCTGCTTCCCTCATTTGTTTCTTTCTCTACTGATGGATGGTGCCATCCTCCTCAGGTCTCCAGATGTGTCATTTACGACTTAATAAAACCCCAATGGACTTCATTCCAACTTAGAATAATACCTTAACCCCTCTCAGTGTCTGGGCCCGGTCTCCCTCTCACCTGGTCCACTCTACTCCAAAAAATCAACCCTGTTCCAGCCTCAGGGCCTCTGCACTGGTATTCATTGCCTCAGTTACCACTCTGGGGGCCCCTAGCTGGCTTTTCCCCACTTCCTCAGAGATCCCACCTTCATCCACTAAGCTATCTCCCATGGCCTCAAGCACCTCCCAACCACACAGCCCAGCCGAATGTTCTTCACAGAACCTCTTATTCCCTAAAACTAGCTTGTTTATCTGTTTACATTGTTTTCTGTCACCCTCTCCTCAATGGAAGCCCTAAAACACAAGAGTCTTGACTATTTTGCTCAGGGCTCTATACTTAGAGCCTAGTACAGTGCCTAGGAGCTGGTAGCTGCTCAGTAACAGTGTTAAGTGAAAGGATGAATCTAGGCTCTGAAGAAACAGTTGTGCCCTGTTTGGGGTGGACCAGGAGCTGGCTGACCATCTCCACACCCAAGTACTTTAGCATCAAACTGCCTCTGTCGGTCAATTAGAAGAATGTTCTCACTCAGGCCCAAGTGAATTGGGGTAAAAATGGATGCCTTAGAGTGGTGACCACATTTTGTCCACGACAGTGTTTACAGTCACATCAAACTGGCTTATGGGACTGCCTGGACTACTCCCTGGTGGTGTAGGTTCTCAGTCTGTCTAGCTAAGAGATTTGTTTCAATACCTGCTGCATTCTGACACTGAGCCAGGCAGGCCCTGTCCTAGGAACTGAATCATAAACAAGCCCCTCAGGAGGGTGAACTCTGTTTTTCCAACACTCAGACTGTATCCCAGATCAGTGAGAAGAAGTGCGATGGTTGATTGGTGATGCCTGCCATGGTCACAAACCAAGGAGGGATGGCAGCTTTCAGGCCCAACTCTGGCAAGAGCTCACCTGAGGTGATGGCATTGTCCCTCCTTAAGTTCTCGCCCTCGTTCTTCAGGGAGGTGATTTCTGAGTTCCGCTCGGACAGGGTCTGGCATAGCACCTGGCTGTAGCCTTTCTGTAGGGCACTGATCTGTGGAAGGAGGCAACACACAGTCAGAGGGGGGCGGTCTAGGTCTGCAAAGCACACGAGTGTGTCCTCTAAATTGGACAGAAAGGTTCTGATGACTGATGTTGATTGAGGTGCTGGGGAAACCAAACGTTTTAGGGTGAACTAGTGGAAAAGAAAGACACAAGTTCTTTCAGTGACACCCGCTTGATATGCAATCCAAACATAAGCCGTATCTTTGTGTCCACAAAGGCCCCAGGCGCAGCTGCCGCTGGGAACACCTGACTCCTTAATGTGCACTCTAACCACCTTTGGACTCTCAGCCCAGCAACACCGATCTGAGACAGAGCCAAGTTCAAGAGAGGGAAACGGATTATACAATTAATTCGGCTGCTAAACAAGAGGCTGGATGTTTGAGTCCTCCCAGAGGTACCTCAGAAGAAAGGCCTGGTAATCTACTTTCTGGAAAATCAGCCACTGACAACGTCAAAGATCACAGTTGTACACTGTCACATATGGGGTTGCCATGAGTCAGAGTCTGCTCAGTGGTGCTTATTTAAAAAAAAAAAAAAAATTGGTTAATGATAATGACAATAGCTATAATTTATAGAAGAAACCCTTGGTGGTTTGAACTCACCCAGCATGTCGGCAGAAGAAAGCTCTGGTGATCTGCTTCTATAAAAATTGGTTGTTGTTGTTGTTAAGTGCCATTGAGTTGGTTCCAATTCACAGTGACCCTGTATAGGGTTTCTGAGGAGTTTAAACCACTGACCTTGCAGTTCAAACTGACCTTGCAGTCCAGGGCTTTAACCCACAGCACCACACCAGGACTCCTAAAAACTCTATGGCAGGGGGTAGGGAAGAGAGAGCGGGGGGTGGGTTGTATTCTGTCACATGGGGTCACTATGAGTTGGAATTAACTTGATTTCATTCACCAACAACACCATTATCTCAAAGAACACACCAGAATTGTCTAAGTCCACCGATGCTACTTTTTCAATAGATCCACACAGCATCCTCAAAGGCCAACATTGTTGTCTAGTGCCATTGAGTCAGTACCAACTCATAGCGACTCTACACACAACAGAATGAAACACTGCCCGGTCCTGCACCAATCTCACAATCGTTGCTAAATTTGAGCCCATTGCTGCTGCTACTGGGCCAATGCATCTCATTGAGGGTCTTCCTCTATTTTGCTGACTCTCCACTTTACCAAGCATGATGCCCATCTCCAGGGACTGGTCTCTCCTGATAATATGTCCAAAGTATGAGAGATGAAGTCTGGCCATCTTGGCTTGTAAGGAACACTCTGGCTGTACTTCTTCCAACACAGATCTGTTGGTTCTTTTGGCAGCCCAAGACACTTAGTATCCTCCTCCAACACTATAACTCAAATGCATCAGTTCTTCCACAGTTTCCCTTATTCAGATATTAATATTCCCATTTTGCAAGTAAGCAAAAATGAGATTGAGAGCGGGGAGGCTGCTTGCTCAGGTTCACCTGGCTGGTCAATCCAGTCCCGTTACTGCCAGTTCTTTCCACCTGACCACCTGGCTCTGGAAACCAGTATGAAAAGCTGGAGGCGCTAAGCACAGCACAGATGCGGGAGCCACACTGATTCTGTCCCTGCCACTGACAGGCTGCGAGACCAGGGGGAAGGCGCCAAATTTGGTCTCATTTTTTCCATCTGTCAAGAGCTGCTGGTGGTTGGTGTCAGTCACTGCTGAGTGTCCATGAGAGACTCTGTGCTCAGTGGAACAAATGCTGCCTGGTTCTGCGCCATCCCCAAGGCCAGCTGCTGAGTGGACTGTTGTGACCCACAGTGTTTTCATTGGCTGATTTTCAAAAGTAGATAGCCAGGCCTTTCTTCCTAGTCCATCGTAGTCTGAAAGCTCCACTGAAACCTGTTCGGCCTCACAGCAACACACCAGCCTCCATTGATAGAGGCGTACTGGCCGGACATCGAACCCAGGTCTTTTGCATGGAAAGCAAGGATTCTACCACTGGACCACCGACCCCTCACATCCCCATCTCATGTCGTTGGGTTGCTGTCAAGCAGTTTCTGACTAACCATGTGACAGAGGAGAACTCTTCCATAGGGTTTTCTAGACTATAATCGTTACTGGAGCAGATCGCCAGGTCTTTCTCCCGCAGAACCGTTGGGTGGGTTTGAACTGCCAACTTTTTGGATAGCAGCTGAGTGTTTAACCACCGTGCTACCCAAACCAACAAGCAAACTCATTGCCACTGAGTTAATTCCTACTCCTAACAACCCCACAGGACAGATCGGCACTGCCCCATAGGGTTTCCAAGGCTGTAAATCTTTACTGAAGCAGACTGTGACATCTTCCTCCCAAGGAACAGCCGGTGGGTTCCCACTGCCAACCTCTGGGTTAGCTGCCAAGCTCCTTAACCACTGCGGCAGCCTGTTGTGCTTTTAACCTCATGGGGTTGCTAAAAAAGGATTTTTAAATAAATTAACATATGTAAAGGTGCTTTGAACCATGCCTGGCACATGTGATTCTTGCCTCACCTGATTACCCGCATTGTGTTTGAGCTTCATCTGGCTCAGCTGATTAAAGCTGCTAACCAAAGGGCCAGCAGTTCGACCCCACCAGCCGCTCCTCGGGAGACAGAGGAGGCTGGCTGCCCCTGTTGAGATCTGCAGCCTTGGAAACCATAAGGAGCAGTTATCTTCTGTGACTCTGAGTGAGGGCTTTCTCTTTTCTGTTTTGGAAAGAGTAGATCGGTAATGTTAGTATCTATAAGTCTACTCTAGGCTCATACACACTTGTGTGACTGGTATCAAGAGGAAACACAAGACTCCTTGCTAACGGTCATATCCTGTCACACCAAACCAAATCAACCCCACTGCCGCCAAGTTGGTTCTGACTCATAGTGGTACTACAGGGAAGAATCGCCCCATAGGATTTCTGAGGTTTGAAATATTTAAGGAGGCAGACTACCTCATCTTCCTCCCCCAGAGCTGTGCTCCTTTTTCATGTCAAAGGCCTAAAAAATGACCCCCACTGCCACTGAGTCTGTTTCAACCATAATGACCCTACACAGGGCTTCTGAGACTGTACATTTTTATAGGGTTAGGCAGCTTCGTCTTTCTCCCTTGAAGCAGCTAGTGGTTTTGAATTGCTAACCTTGTGGTTACTAGCCCAATACACCACCAGGGGTCCTTTATTAAATATATGATTTGTTCTGACTTACAGGTGTCTGCACACCTCCATTCTGGTGACTATAGGGGTGCCTGAGCAAATGGACACCCCACCCCCTCCCCTGGAGGGTTCTACTACTCGCATGTGCACAGATCTCCTCGAAATTTAAAGTGACACTTTCCATTTAAAACCAAATGGCCACCACTCGTCTGTCAGTTGTGAGTTGCTGTGATTCTGAAAGCTATTCCACTGATATTTTTAAAAAACCAGCAGGGTCACCCATGGTGGACAGGTTTCAGATGAGCTTCCAGACAAAGACAGACTGGGAAGAAAGAGTGATGAACTACTTCCGAATATTTAGTCACTGAAAACCTTATGAATAGCAGAGAAACACTGTCAGATATAGTGCCGGAAAATGAGCCCCTCAAGTTGGAAGGCACTCAAAATGCGAATGAGGAAGAGCTGCCTCCTTAAAGTAGAGTTGACCGTGATAACGTGAATGGAGTAAAG
>NW_006408608.1:5621222-5640127 GCF_000296735.1 Chrysochloris asiatica
TGCTGCACAAGAGCTTTTTAATGTGTTGAAGAGCAAAGATGTCAGCTTGAGGACTAAGGAGCGCCTGACCCAAGCCATGGTATTTTCAATAACCTCATATGCATGTGAAAGCTGGACAGTGACTAAGGAAGACCGTAGAATAATTGATCCATTTGAGTTATGGTGTTGGAGGAGAATACTGAAAGTGCCATGGACTGCCAAAGGACCAACAGATCTGTGTTGGAAGAAGTGCAGCCAGAGTGCTCCTTGGAGGCCAGGATCGCCAAACTTCACCTGTCATACTTCAGACATATTGTCAGGAGGGACCAGTTGCTGGAGAAGGGATATCATGTTTGGTAAGGTGGAGGGTCAGAGAAAAAGAGGAAGACCCCCAGAGAGATGCATTGGCTAAGTGGAAGCATTGATGGACTCAAGTGTGGCAACAGTAGTGAGGTTGGCCCAGGATTGACCAGTGTTTCGTTCGGCTGTGCATAAGGTCGCTATGGGTCAGTACCGACTCGATGGCACCTAACAACAACAACAACAATAACACAGAGATCCTGTATAGGGTTTCCAAGGAGCGGCTGGTGAGTTTGAACCACCGACCTGTGGTTCAAACCAACCTTGCGGTCCAGTGCATTATCCTATAGCGCTGCGCCAGAACTCCAGGTAGGAGATGGGAAGGGGTGTATTCAGACTGAAGCGAAGGGCACATTGAGCCTCGCCACCAGATGGCGCTCATGGTCTTTGTTCTGGGTTTCAGTCCCTGATAGCCATGCAGTTGTTACTGTAGCAGAATTAACAGCAGCATTTAAGTTTCAAATTTTATATCATTGATTTCCTGCATCATCATGGCTCAGATTCTATGACATTTGGGGCAGTTACACCTGCTTTTCCCTGGGGGCATCTTGAGACAGGAAGGAAATTGGGGAAGAGTGTTCTGTTAGAAACAGAGGGGAAATGGGACACTTTGGGCCTCACCAACCCCATGGCTATCTATTTGCAAGTTCATTCTTTGAAAACTTGAGTGATAAAGAGTCTCTTGCCTCTTACTGTTCTCTGTGTGGGAAACACAACTTTCCCATCAAAGGTAGCTGGAATCAGTTTTATTTCTTTTAATGCTTTTAGCTGTTCTCAGCTTAATGCTTTTGTTTGCTTTATACCAGAGGTACAATGCAAAGAGATAAACTCCCCAAAGGGATCAGAAAACATAACCCTTCCCTATTCCCAGCCCCACCCTCAACAACTCCTGTGCTTTCTAACAGGCAGAATACATTTCAATCTAAGTTATCAGAGTTTCAGGATTACAGATTGTAGGAAAACTCCAAAGAGTCTTCAAGCCTTTTCATTACTTTCACTACTAAAATAAATATCCATATTGTCTATAACTGGCATAAATCCCAAGATGTTTAATGGCTGTTATGCTGGGTAATAAACTGAGCGCTGGATCATAAGAAAACTAATAGTGTTAGGAGGAGTGATTGCTTCAATATATAATTTGACTGTACTAGTAACACTAAAATAATGACAATATTCAAGATCATCATTTGGCTGCAATATTATCATTTATGAAGGCTGCACAGAATACATGGAGGTAGGCATCTCTTAGTGGCTTTGCAACTGATCAAAGAGCACTGAGAGAAAACCGTTGTATATATGCTTTCAGGGGACCAGGGAGAACACATAATGGAATCCGAGCAATACATCAACCTGCCATGTGCCTGCTACTTCTAGATGAATGTTCAGTTGGCAATAGGATATTGAAGGAATTCAAATGCGAGCAGATAAGACTCTATTTGGGTTCAAACCAATGGCAGCATCTAGTTCAGAGACGCCTTGCTACGTAAGATTCTTATAATGAAGAGTGAAGACCAAGGGGAAGTAACAGTATGATGAATCAGACTAATTAGGAGTCCTGGTGTGGCCCCCTAGGATAAACACTTGACCTCAAGGTCGGTTTGAACAGCAAGGTCGGTCGGTGGTTCAAACTCACCAGTCGCTCCTCAGAAACCCTGTACAGGGTCCCTATGAGCTGGAATTGACTCGACAGCACTTCACAACAACATCAATGGTTTTGGAAGGTGCCCTGGTGGCACAATAGTTGAAGCACTCGGTTGCTAATGGAAAGGTCAACAGTTTGAATCCATAGATGCTCCGAGGGAGGAAAATCCTGGTGACCTGCTCCCATACAGATCACAGCCTTAGGATCCCTATGGGACAGTCATATTCTGCCCTGTAGGGTTGTTAGGGGTTGGAATCAACTTGGTGGCACACAACAATAATTTCTTTGTAACTTACCAGAGAGGTCACAAACTACTTTAAACAATACTCAGGTTGCGACCTCTGACACAGACTCAAAGGTATGGGGACAATCTGTATTCTCTAAGGAGGTCTGGTTGTACGGTGGTTACGAATCAGGCTGCGAACCTCAGGGTCAACATTTTGAAACTACCAGCTGTTCCTTAGGAGAAAGATGATGCTTTCTGCTCCCATAAAGATTTATAGCCTCGGGAACTCTATGCAGGGTCGCTGTGAGTCGGAACAGACTTCACGGCAAACTATCACCACCACCACTGTGTACCTGGATGAGGTACTTTTGCTCAGGAAGGCTATAAAAGGGGAGAATCATTGAAAGGGGTATTTCTCCATCCAATTTCAAGACTGGGTTGTGACAAGGACAAAGCAGTTCACAGGTGAGATAGCTACACATCAAGCAGCTGCTGGCGCTGGCTGTTCCCACACGGCCTTCTACTCCCATGATTCCTTCAAAAACAGGTCTCCAGAAGTGGCGTCTGTTCATTAGACACTAGTGCACAGATTCACTTGGTGATGTATCTGCCCTCTCCCTCAGTTCTGTCATGCATAAGGTCGCAATGAATTGGTATCGACTCGACGACACCTAACAACAGCAGTGGAACATAACTCGGGGAAGGTAAGGACCATGTCTCCTTGCTCAATGCTGAGTCCTCCAAGCCCAGAACAGGAAATGGCCAAGGCTAGGCACTCACCAAACATTGATTCATTTTGAATGAGCAAATGAACAAATGAATGAACCGACAGACATGGTTCTGTTAGAATTCCCTGGGAGGATCTCCCAGGCGCACCATGTATAACCCATACCCTTTTCTCGGGTACCAGGACAGAAACTGTGTCGTATGAACCAGCGATAGAATGGCGAGGCAGCTAACAGGGAACCAGAGGCCAAGGCCCAAGCATGGCCAGGACTTAGCTTTACTCGTAAAAGCCAAAGAACCCCAAATTCAGTGCTTCCAAGTCGGTTCTGATTCACAGTGGCCCTGTAGGCCATAATAAGAACAGCCACAGAGGATTTCCAATACTGCCCATCTTTACAGAAGCAGACTGTCATATTTTCCTCCCAAAGAGTGGCTGCTGGGTTCAAGTCACTGACTTTTGGGTAGGCAGCCAAATGTTTTAACCACTGTGCCACAAGGGATCCTAGCAGTATTCATTGTTGTTGTTGTTGTTATGTGTCGTGGAGTCAGTTTCGACTCATAGCGACCCTGTACAGGGTTTCCAAGGCTGTAAATCTCTACAGAAGCAAAAAGCCTCATCTTTCTCCCATGGAACAGCTGGTAGTTTCGAACTGCTGACCTTGAGGTTCGCAGCCCGATTTGTAAGCACTACGCTACCAGAGCTCCTTAGCATTATTCATGGAGGCCCAAATTTACCAATGATTAATTTCCTTTATAAAAATCATTCTTGTTGAGATACCATTTATGTACAGCATCTATGGTCAAGTTTTAAATAGTTCTTTTAAAAAAAAAAAAAAAAAGAGCAAGGAACATGAGAGCTGACTGGTAAATGCAGGTGGAGAGTTTGTGATGAATAGAATTCCAGTGACGAACCAGTCACTGCCTTTGGGATTTAGGGAAAGTCTTCCTTGTTTGGAAGGCTGGGATATTCCTTCTCCCTCTCTAGAGCTAGCTACTCACAGATCTTCCAGGTCAGGGCTGGATGGGTGTTAGTGGCAGTAACACAAAAGTGATCGAGTTGGGAAGAACTGTAAATTGGGCACAAGACCAAAGGGTCTGCAATGAGGCAGATCTCAGTTCAAACTCAACCACCATCTTTAACTTGCTGTGCAAACTGGAACGAGTTACTTGGAGTCTCTGAGCCTGCCTCTGTCTCCTCATCTGTATGATGGTTATGTCTCAGAGGGCTGTGAGGTTGTAAATGAGTTAATACAGCTATCACACTGCCACAGGGCCTGTACGTGGTTGTTGTTGTTAGGTGCCATCGAGTCGGTCCCGACTCATATATACAACAGAACGAAACACTGCCCCAACTTCACAGTCAGTGCTATGCTTGAGCCCACTGCCGCTGCCACTGTGCCAAACTATCTAGATGAGGATTTTCCTCTTTTTCATTGACCCTCCACTTTACCAAGCATGATGTCCTTTTCCAGGGACTGGTACCTCCTAATAACCTGTCCAAAGCACATGAGACAAAGTCTGACCATCCCAGCTTCTAAGAAGCATTCTGGCTGTACTTCTTCCAACACAGATTTCTTTGTTCTTATGGCAGTCCATGGTACTTTTAATATTCTCCTCCAATACAATAATTCAAATGCCTCAATTCTTCTATGGCCTTCTTTATTCATTGTCCAATTTCCATATGCATATGAGGTTACTGAAAATACCGTGACTTGCGTCAGGCGCACCTTAATCCTCAAACTGACATCTTTGCTCTTGAGCACTTTAAACAGGTCTTGTGCAGCAGATTTGCCTAATGCAATACATCGTTTGATTTCTTGACTGCTGCTTCCATGAGTGTTGATGGTTGATCCGAGCAAATGAAGTCTTTGACAACTTCAATCTTTTCTCCATTTATCATCATGTTGTTTATTGGTCCGTTGGTGAAGACTCTTGTTTTCTTTACATTAAGGTGCAATCCATACAAAAGACTGTGCTCTTTGATCTTCATCAGTAAGTATTTTAAGTCTTCTTCACTTTCAGCAAGCAGGGTTGTATCGCCTGCATATCACAGGCTGTTAATGAGTCTTTCTCCAATCCTGATACCATGTTCTTCTTCATATATCCCGGCTTTTCAGATTCCATGCTCGGCACACAGATTGAATAAGCAAGGTGAAAGAATATAACCCTGGCACACACCTTTCCTAATTTTAAACCATTTGGTGTCCCCTTGTTCTGCTTGAACAACTGCCTCTTGGTCTATGTACAGGTTCCTCATGAGCACAATTAAGTGTTCCAGAATACTCATTCTCTGCAATGTTGTCTATAGTCTGTCGTGATGCATACAATAGAAAGCCTTTGTGTAGTCAATAAAGCACAGGTGAACATCTTTCTGGTATTCTCTGCTCTGAGCCAAGATCTACCTAATGTCAGCAATGATATCCCTCATTCACCTCCTTGAACCTCTGGCAGTTCTCTGTCACTGTACTATTGCAACCATTTTTTAATTATCTTTAGCAAATTTGACTTGCATGTGACATTAATGATATTGTCTGATGATTGCTGCGTTCTATTGAATCAGTCACTTCTGTGGAATGGGCACAAATATGGGTCTCTTCCAGTCAGGTAGCCAAGTAGCTGTCTTCCAAATTTCTTGGTATAGATGAGTGAGCGCCTCCAGTGCCATATCAGTTTGTTGAAAGATTTCAATTTGTATTCAATCAACTCTGGCACCTTGTTCTTTGCCAATGCCTTCACTGCACCTTGGACTGCTTCCTTCAGAGTCATTGGCTCTTGATCATATGCTACCTCTTGAAATGGCTGAACATTAACCACTTATTTTTGATACAGTGACTCTGTATTCCTTCCATCTTCATTTGAAGTTTACTGCATCATTCAATATTTTGCCCAGAGAATCTTTCAGTATTGTAAGTTGTGCCTTGAATTTCTTCTTCAGTTCCCTCAGTTTGAGAAATGCTAAGCGTGTTATTCCCTTTTGGTTTTCTAACTCTAGGTCTTTGTACATTTCATTATAATGTTTGACTTTGTCTTCTGGAGCTACCCTTTGGAATTTTCTATTCATCTCTCTTATTTCCTCATTTCTTCCATTTTCTTTAGCATTTGTACACTGGAGAGCAAGTTTCAGAGTCTCTTCTGACATTCATTTTGGTCTTTTCCTTCTTTCTTGTCTTCTTAATAACCGTTTGCTTTCTTCCTATATAATGTTCTGATGTCATCCCAAACTTCTTCCAGTTTTTGGTCATTCATGTCTAATTCATCAAGTCCGTTCTAGAAATGATCTTTAAATTCAGGTGGATTATGTTCAAGGTCATAGTTTGGCTCTTGTGGACTTGGTTTAATTTTCTTTAGCTTCAGTCTGAACTTGCTTATGAGCACTTGATGGTCTGTTCCACAGTCTGCCCCTGGCCTTGTTTTGACTGATGATACGGAGCTTTTCCATCACTTCTTCCCACAGATGTAGTCAATATGAATTCTGTGTATTCCATCTGGTAGTGGTGGTGTGTCGTGGAGTTGGTTCAGACTCATAGGGACCCTGTACAGGGTTTCTGAGGCTGTAAATCTTTATGGGAGCAGAAAGCTTCATCTTTCTCCTGTGGAACAGCTGGTACTTTCAAACTGCTGACCTTGAGGTTAGCAGCCCAACTCGTAACCACTACACTACCAGAGCTCCATCTGGTGAAGTCCATGTGTATAGTCGTCTTTTATGCTGTTTTAAAAAAAGATATTTGCAATGAAGTAGTCATTGGTCTTGCAAAATTCTATCATGCAATCTCCAGCATCATTTCTAACACCAAGGCCATATTTTCCAACTACTGATCCTTTCTCTTTGTTTCCACCATTGCAATCCAATCGCTAGTAATTATCAATACATTCTGATTGCATGTATCAGTTCCAGACTGAGGAAATTGGTAGAATTCTTCAATATTATCATCACTGGCTTCAGTGGTGTTTGTGTAAATTTTAAAAATAGGTGTATTAACTGGTCTTCCTTGTAGACATATGGATATTATCCTATCACAGACAACACTGTACTTCAAGATAGATCTGGAAATGTTCTTTTTGACGATGACTACGACGCCATTTCTCTTTGATTTGTCATTCCCAGCATAGTAATGATGTTGATGTACGAGTCAAAATGACCAATACCAGTCCATTTTAACTCACTAATGCCTAAAATATCAATGTTTATGTGTTGTATTTCATTTGTGAAAACCTCCAATTTTCCCAGGCTCATACTTAGTACATTTCATGTTCTGATTATTCACAAATGTTTATAGCTGTTTCTCTTCATTTTGAGTTGTGTCCCATGAGCACATGAAGATCCCGAAGGCTTTACTCCATTCGCGTCATCACGGTCAACTCTACTTTGAGGAGGCAGCTCTTCCCCAGTCATGTTTTGAGTGACATTCAGCCTGGGGGGCTTATCTTTTGGCATAATATCTGACAATACTCTCATGCTCTTCGTTGGGTTTAAATAGTCAATATTCTGATGCTGACAGTGTTCCACTGCTATTCATAAGGTTTTCTTTCAGTCTGTCTTAGTCTGGAAGCTCATTTGAAACCTGTCCACCATGGGTGACCCTACTGGTATTTAAAATACCAATCGTATAGCTGCCAGAATCACAGCAACACACAAGCCACTACAGTAGGACAGACTGACAGATGCATGGTGGTCTGTCAGTTAGTATGCACTTGGTAGGTACTTAATAATGATTAATATTGTTCTTATTCCATCATCTGCCTGTCACTTTTTCATCCTTTGGTGGCTTGCATGATGCTAAGATGCTGAAAGCAATGCTACCACTATTTCAAATACCAGCAGGGTCACGTATGGACCCACAAGCTTCAGTAGAGCCTCCAGATTAAGACACACAAGGAAGAAAGGCTTGGCAAGCTATTTTTGAAGATTAGCCTATGAAAACCTATGGCTCACAGCAGAACGTTGTCCAACTTGCTTATTTTGGCCATGTTATCAATCACTAGAGGAGAAAATGTTTGGTGAAGCAGAGGGCCAACAAGGGCAAGGGAGACCCTTGGTGAGATGGATTAGCATAGGCCCTATAATGATCAAAAAATAAATCAATTCCTTCAAGCATGCTGGCGACTGGGAGGATGGGGTAGGTTGGGCCATGTTTCGTTCTATTGTGCACAAGGTTGCCGTGAGTGGGACTCGACTCGATGGCACCTAGCGACAGATTGTTTTTATGAAGGCAGGAATTTGTCAGGGTTTGAATTCCAGGTGATTTGTTTTCGTGACCATCAAGCTTGCCTGAGAGTTGTCACACTGTGGTAGTGACTCTGAGGACACACATAACTTGTCTAAGTTCTACCTGGCCTTTCAGGCTCTGGATCTCTCTCTGATTGGCGTTGATGCCCTCATCTGGAAGCTGAGGCTTCTGTGACACCACCCGTTCATTTGGCCTGGGGGTAGCTGCTGCTGACAGCTTCTGAGTCATTTCAACCACTTCGTTCTGCAGGTTGGCGATCACTGTGTCTTTGTATTTGGATTCGATTTCAAAATCCGAGAGACGGCTGACTTCTTTTCCCAGCAGCAGAATTATTTCATCCTGGGTAGAGATGAGACAGGAAGTTTATAGGTGTGTGTTGAGATGCAAGGACAGATATGATACTATTCTTTAGGGGAGGTGAGGGAGGCAGGGAGGGAAGAGGCAAACTCTCAAGGCTACCTCTGTGACTTGGAAGACTCAGAGAGACTGGTGTGTCTACAATTATATACTCATACATAGGCTCCCAAGGAATGGTGCAAATGGGCAAGTGCTCAACTCCTATCAAAGATTGGCAGTTAGAACCCACCCAGGAAGTGCCTCAGAAGACAGGCTTGGCAATCTGCTTCTGAAAGGTCACAGCCTTGGAAATCCTCTGAAGCCAAGTTCTACTTTTTTATGAGTTGGAACTGATCTGATGGCAATGGGTGATACAGGCTCCCAGACCCATTTTGTTGGGTTGAATAAAACACCCCAAGCTGATCCCAATCTATGCTGACTCCATGTGTAGCAGTAAAAGTCTTTCTCCCGTGGTGCTGTTGGGTGGGCTCACCCACCTTAGGTTAATTCAAAATCCCACTGCCATTGAGTCAATTCTGACTCATATCAACACTATAAGACACAGTAGAAATCTTTCCTAGGGTTTCTGACACTTTCTCTCTCAGAGTGGCTGGTGGGTTTGAACCACTGACCCTGTGGTTTTAGAAGCCCAATGTTTAACTCACTGCCCCTGCAGAGCTCCTTTTAGGTTCATGGTCACGTGCAAACCATTTGTACCACCCAAGGATCTATATAAGGAGCTCTGGTAGGGTAGTGGTTACTAGTCGGGCTGCCAACCTCAAGGTCAGCAGTTCGAAACTACAAGCCATTCCACGGGACAAAGATGAGGCTTTCTGATCCTGTAAAGATTTATAGCCTTGGAAACCCTGCACAGGGTCACTATGGGTTGGAACCGACGCCACAGCATATCACCACCACCAAGGACATTATATATATATTCTCATAGTGGGTTTTTATATCTCACAGGTATGAAAATTTCCTTTCCCCTAAAACTGTATTTTCATATCAAGACTAAGCATCCTATATGGACACTTCTGTTACCAGAAAGTTTATTTATAATACTTTTTGGAATTAACTTACTGGGCCTCCCTCTGTGCACTGGTGACAGAGGAAGGGTCATTAGGTTAAAAAAACAAAAGACTGAAGGAAAGGCACTTTATTCGACCACATTCTGACTCTAATGAGAGCTAATTTTAGATTTTAAAAAAATATATTTTTAAGCATTTCCTAAATTCTGAAATAGTTATTTGCTCTTTTTTCTTCTTCCGGTCCTTCCTGGCCCCTTTTAATTATTCACATAAAAATGTATCTCAGGCAAATGAGCCTGGAATGTAATTGAGAGATGAATGGTGATTTATGAGCCCTGTGTGGACTTTAGGCTGGCAAACAAAATTTACTGGCAGACTTTACCCACAGGTATAATCAAACCAGCCCTATACTTGTGCAAAAGAAAAAACAAATAGTGAAACCAAAGGAGAAAAAAAACAAAACAAAAACCCCATCACTTTTTACCAGGTGTCATTAATAAAATGTCAAGAAGGCTGCTGAAAAAAGCAATTCTCCAGATATTCTCAGACGCAGATAGAGTTTCTGATCGATGACATTCCCCATTCCCCCCTGTATTTTCTCTTAATTGAGGTGAAATCCCACTGTGAAGTCAACAATTCAGGGGCATTTAGGATATTCACAATGTTGAATAATCACCATCTTGATCAAGTTCCAGAATGTTTTCATCAACCCCAAAGGAACCTTCCATGTCCATTCCACTCAATAGCTTTGAAGGAGCCCCTGCATTTTCAACAACTCTCCACTGGTTGTTGTTGCTGTTAAGTGCCATTGAGTCAGTTCTGACCCATACTGACCCTGAATAAGATTTCCAAGGAGCGACTTGGAGGTAAAGGGGTGGTTTCGAGGTGAGCTTATTGCATAGAATGCTCCTACACCACCCCCATGACCTTCTAGCTCTGTGATCTGAGGAAGCATAGAGTTTTGATCATGTGGCACTGTGGGTTAATGCGCTGGAATGCAAAGTCACTCTGAAGTGAAGGTCAGCGGTTCAAGCTCACCAGCTGCTCCTTGGAAACCCTACACAGCAATAACACTGCTGCCAAGCATCTTTCTCTGGGTTGTAAAGAATGGTGTGACAGCAGTGACAGGAGAGAAGGAGGCAGAGATGACGACTTGGAGAGATGAAGCATCTTGGTTCTAGAATCATGGAGGGAGAGGGACTGTGTGCCGGCGGCTGGGGGGCAGGCTTGCAGGGTATGCCCTTTGGGTGTTTGAATGATTGCCATATTCCTGAGTGTTTTAGTGTACATCCAAAAAAAAAACAAACAAAAACAAATGAAAGCAGGGAATAAAAGCAAATGCTACTGAATGATGATACATGGAGGGGATTGTAATCATTGCAATGAAACAAAATACAATAGGATGAGTGTAAAGCTGATGTTCTCCCGTGTTAAAGATCACTCAATTCACAATAAAAAAAAAAAACAAAAAGAATGCCTGGGACAAACTTTCAAGGGACAGCCTCAAGTTGACTTGGTGTCCCTGAGCAGCCCCCTTCTCTACCCATTTGTGAGCCACCCAAAGCCTCATGCTCAACCAGGTGCTTAGTCATTATTCATGCAATGAACATTTAGTGAGCATCTACTATGTGCTGCAGCACAGACAAGCATGCAGGGGGCAGTACAGAGCTGCTGCCTGTCATTCAGGTGAGGACTCTGGCTCCTTCCTTTAGGGCAACCCTCCCCCCCCCCATCATTCCATGTGGTCCTGGATGTGCCCTGCTCCTTCCTGTATCACCTGCCTTTGTGTGTGAGACCCGTGCCACTCAACAGGAAATTTTCTGAGATTTCACATATTTCTTATAAGAGATACAAATTTCCTTAAATGTATAAGCTTGGAGTTGCTTGTGGCCATCTTTTCCAACATTCAAAGCCAGCTTATTGGGAAAAGGCAAACTTCAAGGTAAAGAGAATGGAGTGCTTAGTAGTAAGAATATTCTGGTGACATCATCTAAACTCCTGGATCCAGCCATGCTTGAAACTAGCTAGCCTTTAAATTTTCCAATAGCAAGAGAAGACCATAAATGCGTAAAAAAAAAAAAAAAAGAAAGAAAGAAAGAAAGTATTTGCTAATTGCCACTTAAACCCAGAAGAACACTGATAAATCAGGGCATTAATGACTCATAAACAGAAAAAAAAAAAAAAAAGACAAATGTGGTTATATTGCATTTCCAGTTTAATAAATGCAGTGAATTTTAAAAACGGCTACAAAATACTTGGCAGTTTCTGCCATCAAGTCATAAAGTGTACTTCCCCAGGCTTTAAATCTGGACTGGAATCCTAGTGTGTAACTGGAGGATAAGCATTGGACTGCTAACCACAAAGTCAGTGGTTCGAACCCACCAGTTAGTTGCTCCTCGGAAACCCTATACAAGGTCCCTATGAGTCAGAAACTGACTCGATGGCACTTAACAACAACTCTGGATGGTCCTGTGACTTGCTTTGGTGACATCAGATGATTTCCAGGCACGGTCTCAAGAGCTCAGTTCAGTTTCTGGGAACTCTGAAGTCACTGACCTGTGAAGAAGCCCAGGCTGGAAAACGGTGTGCAGAGAGAGGCCCGTGTCCCAGGCATCCTGCAGTTGCAAGAATGAGACAAGGAGACACCAGCAGAAAAACCTTCCAAGTAAATCCACAGAATGGCGAGAAAAAAATCACTTGAATCACTTGCTGTGTAAGGCACCAAAGCTTTGGGATGGCTTGTTGCATGACAATGCTTACTATCAAACATTCTTAGTACTGCTATAGCAGAAAAACCACAAGTGGTTTTTCACAATCAGCAATTTGTTTTCTCACAGTTTGTTGGTGTTGTTAGGTGCCAGAAAGTCGGTACCGACTCATAGGGACCTTATGTACAACAGAACAAAACACTGCCCGATCCTGCACCAACCACATAAACGTTGCTACATTTGAAACCCCTGTTATTGCCCCTTTGCCAATCCACCTCGTTGGGGGTCTTTCTCTTTTTCTCTGACCTTCCATTTTACCAAACATGATATCCTTCTCCAGGGACTGGTCCCTCCCGATAATATGTCCGAAGTATGAGATGAAGTCTGGCCGTCCTGGCCTCCAAGGGCACTCTGGCTGTATTTCTTCCAACACGGATCTGTTTGTTCTTACGGCAGTCCATGGTACTTTTAATACTCAAATGTATCAATTTTTCTATGGCCTTCCTTATTCACTGTCCAACTTTCCCATGAATGTGAAGTTACTGAAAATACCATGGTTTGGGTCAGGTGCATCTTAGTCCTCAAACTGACATATTTGTTCTTCAACACTTCAAAGAAGTCTTGTGCATCAGATTTGATATCTTGACAGCTGCTTCCATGAGTGTTGATGGTTGATTTGAGCAATATGAAGTCTTTAACAACTTGAACATTTTCTCCATTTATTTTGATGTCATTTATTGGTCCAGTGGTGAGGATTTTTGTTTTCTTTACATTGAGGTGCAACCCATACCTAAGGCTGTGTTCTTTGATCTTCATTAGTAAGTATTTTAAGTCCTCTTCATTTTCAGCAAGCAAGGTTGTGTCATCTACATATTGCAGGTTGTTAATGAGTCCTCCTCCAATCCTGATGCTATGTTCTTCTTTATATAATCCAATTTCTTGGATTACTTGCTCAACATACAGATTGAATAAGTATGGTGAAAGAATACAACCCTGTCGCATACCTTTCCTAATTTTAAACCATTCTGTGTTACCTCGTTCTGTTTGAACAACTGCCTCTTGGTCTATGTACAGGTTCCTCATGAGCACAATTCAGTGTTCCAGAATACTCATTCTTTGCAATGTTGTCCATAGCTTTTCATGAAGCACAGGTAAACATCTTTCTGGTATTCTCTGCTTTCAGCCAAGATCCATCGGACATTAGCAATGATAGCCCTCGTTCCACATCTTGACCCTCAGGAAGTTCTCTGTCAATGTATGGTTGCAACCGTTTTTGAATTATCTTTAGCAAAATTTTAGTTGCATGCAATATCAATGATATTGTCCAATGATTTCTGCATTCCATTGAGTCAGCTCTTTGGAACGGGCACAAATATGGATCTCTTCCAGTCAGGTGGCCAGGTAGCTGTCTTCTAAATTCTCTAGTGCCACATTAGTATGTTGAATGATTTCAATTTGTTTTCTATCAATTCCCAGAGTCTTGTTCTTTGCCAATACCTTCAGTGCACCATGGCCTTCTTCCTTCAGTATCATTGGCTTTTTATCATATGCTACCTCTTGAACTGGTTGACCATCGATCATTTCTTTTTGGTACAATGACTCTGTATTCCTTCCATCTACTTTGATGCTTTCTGCATCATTCGATAATTTGCCCATAGAATCCCTCAATATTTCAAGGTGAAGTTTGAATTTTTTCTTCAGTTCCCTCAGCTTGAGGCATGCTGAGCGTGTTCTTCCGTTTTGGTTTTCTAATGCCAGGTCTTTGCACATTTTGTTATAATATTTGACTTTGTTTTCTTGAGCTGCCTTTTGAAAATTTCTGTTCAGCTCTTTTACCTCCTCATTTCTTCCATATGCTTTAGCATTTGTGTAAACTGGAGAGCAAGTTTCAGAGTCTCTTCTGACATCCATTTTGGTCTTTTCCTTCTTTCTTGTCATCTTACTGACCTTTTACTTTCTTCCTGTGTGATGTTCTTGATGTCATCCCACAAGGCTTCCTGTCTTTGGTCGTTAGTGTCTAATGCATCATATCTGTTCTTCAGATGATCTCTAAATTCAGGTGGGGCATGTTTTGCTCCTGTGGATGGACTTGTTTTCTTTTTCTTCAGCTTCAACCTGAACTTGTTTGTATGTGAGCACTTGATGGTCTGCTCCACAGTCTGGCCCTGGTTTTAGCTGAGGGTATGGAGCTTTTTCCACAGTCAGAATTCAGAGCACCAGATCGCAGGCCAGGCTTTCTCTGGATGCCAGCTCTTGGCTGCAGAGGTCCTCGTGTCTTTTCAGCCTCAATTCCTCGGCTCCTTGTGGCATTTCTCTCCCCTCATCTATACTTGCTACTGCTGTGCTGGTGGTGGCTATGTGCCATGGAGTTTGTTCTGACTCATGTTGTTGTTACGTGCCATTGAGTCGGTACCAACTCATAGCAACCTTATGCACAGCAGAACGAAACACTCACTGCCCGATCCTGGGCCAACCTCATTACTGTTGCTACACTTGAGTCCATCGATGCTGCCACTTGGCCAATCCATCTTGTTGGGGATCTTCCTCTTTTTCGCTAACCATCTACCTTACCAAATATATCCTTCTCCAGCGACTGATCCCTCCTGACAATATGTCCAAAGTATGAGAGGTGAAGTTTGGCCATCTTGGCCTCCAAGGAGCACTCTGGCGGCACTTCTTCCAAAACGGATCCATTGGTTCTTCTGATTCATAGTGAGTCTGTATAAGGTTTCTGAGGCTGTAAACCTTTATGGAAACTTAAAGCCTCATCTTTCCAGTAGTTTCAAACTGCTGACCTTAAGATTAGCAGCCCAACTTGTAACCACTATGCTACCAGAGCTGCTGTGCCTAAACTGCTCCTTTTGCAACTTGAAGTGAATGGCTTAAAATACACCCTACACTGGTATGGTCTCAGTAACATAATAAAGAAACCTGCTGGGACTATGTTGTTGCTGTTAAGTGTCCATGGAGTTGGTCTGACTCATAGAGATCTTGTGTAAGATTTCAGAGGAGCAACTGGTAAGCTTGAACTGCCATCCTTGTGATTCAAACCTACTTGCAGTCCAGCACATGAACCCGCCGTGCCACACTGGGACTCTATCCACATGTATCTGTTGGTGTTGTATGTGCTGTCAAGTCGGTTCTAACTCATAGGGGCCTGGTTCTGAGAATGACTGGTGGGTTTGAGTTGCCTACCTTGAATGAGGTTAGCAGTCCAGTGTTTATCCTACAGCGACAACTGCATATTTTGGGGAGCGCTGGGGTAACATTCAATCCATCACAGTATCCTAGCCGGCCTTCCCGCCTTAGAGGAGCATCTCTCAAGTCTGTTCCCAGGACACCTGCATCAGGACCACCTGGACCTGAAGGTGCAGATTCCCAGGTATGCCATTCCTGATGGTTCTGGTCCTTATAGACTCCAAGGACCACTGCTGGCTCAGGGTTTGGTCCCTACAGAGAACTGGCTCTTTTTGGACTGCTTCCTTAAGAATCACTGGAGGAAACAGGACCAGGTTTACTGGTGGGATTGAGAAGAGACTAGCGGAACTCCTAAAACTGGCCCTTAGTCATCGTCAGGTCTGGAAATGAACTCACCCATCTGGCTCAACGTCCAGCCAAGTGGTAGACCGGTCTAGGAGGAGAACAGTAATGTGTTCTACGGAGGTATGCACTCCTTAGAATCATCAGTTATTTGAGATCAAAACAATAGCATTTACACAAGGATAAATTTCATAGGAGTCAGGAAAGAAGTCAGAAATGGATATGTGATATTACATCTTAGGGACTGTAATCAATGACATCAACAAAATGTGTGCGACCTGTTAAACTGAAAACGATCTCCTCTGTAAACCTTCACCCAATTCAGAATTCAAAAAAAAATTAATTAAAAATGCCAGGTTACGGTTAAATGGGGAGAAACCAACTTGGCTTCTCCCCAGGACTGCTTGCATGCACCTGTTCTGGCCCCCGCTCCTGTTTTATTCGCTGGTTCTTTGACAAGTCTCCTCCTTTGCTCAGTCTTCTGGTCTCAGCGCTCCCTTCCTCCTGCTAGGAGATGGGTTTTCCATCATTCATGGTTGACTGTGAGGTAATTAGAAGTACTGCCACACTTAGATGCTAACCACACCTGGGCTTGAATCCCAACTCTGTGGCTTGCTCTGCACAGCTTTGGGCAGTTTCTTCATCTTTAAGTGAGGGTGATAAAATCTCTTTTGAAGACTGGGGAGATAAAAATAAACTAATGAAGATGCAGTCCCGCATGCCGTAGGGGCTCAAAAACCAGTGGTGGTTGTTATTTGGCATAAAATGAGGAATTTGGTTGAATCTCCTGGGAATAAGATGCGTTTATCTTTTTCTTTTTTGGAAGTAAGGAACCTCAGTGATGCAGTGGTTAAGCATTTAGCTTCTAACTGAAAGATCAGTGGTTCAAGTCTACCAGAAGCTGCTCGGAGAAAGGTGTGGCAGTCTGCCTCTGTAAAGAATTCCAACTCATAGTGACCCTATATAGGGTTTCCAAGGAATGGCTGGTGAGTTTGAACCGCCTACCTTATGGGTTCAAACCTACCTTATGGTTGAGTGCTTATCCTACAGCGCCCACCACACCAGGATGGGGCTGTTCTACTCTGTTCTGTCTGTCGAGTCACTGAGTCTCAATGACTCAACAACTGGGCCTGGGATTAGTTTTTTGTTTTTCTTTTGTGGAAGCCAAAACCCCCCAAGGCACTCCCAGGCCACAGAGAACTTGGAGAGGCAAGCCCCTCTGCCTGCTACCACAGCTGTCTTTCTCCTGAGACCCCTCACCTTATCCTGCAGGGCCAGGTCCTGATCCGCAAAAATCTCCCTGGGAGGACTTGTCCTCGGAAGTCCATCGGCCACTCCTTGTCCAGGCAGATCCACAGCATTGGTCCACACTAAGGTACAATATTGACAGAGGGCACAAAATAGAAATGTGAGTTTCCTTAAGGCCTGGAAGAGTATTTCCTTTTGCAGTTTATGTCTTATATAACTTTGAAACTATAAAGAGGCTTATATGCTCATTGAAGAACCAGGAAAGCCTTACAAACACATTGAAAAGGGAAGTTCATTCACCCCACTCCTCTTTCCCGATGCTAACTGTGCTGTCCTTTGGTTTGATGGTTCTTTTTTCCAGATTGTCTATGCTACATACTAGCTAGCAGCCTTGGTCATTTAATCTCCCTAAACCTGTTTCCATATATATAACATAGTAACAATAATTTGTTGTTGCTATTGTTAAGTGCCAGTCAAGGCGGTTCTGACTCATAGTGACCCTGTATAGGGTTTCCAAGGAGCAGCTGGCTGGTGGGTAGTCTTTAAGGGCTACTGTGAGAATTGGGGAGCATGGTGGCACTATACCATAAACACTGGACTGTGAACGACAAGGTTGGCAGTTCGAACCCACCAGTCACTCTTTGGGATAAAGATGTAATTTGGAAGGATATTTAGAATTCTGCTATTAAGATTTCTTGGCTGCTAGTAGTATATTTTTAATTTCTAACTGAATATGATTTCTGTGGGTCTGGATTATGTGAAGAATAACCTGGTATTCAGGATTGGAGAAAGGCTCATTCACAACCTATGGTATGCAGATGACACAACCTTGCTTGCTGGAAGTTAAAAGGACTTGAAGCACTTACTGATAAAGATCAAAGAATACAGTCTTCACTGTGGATTATACTTCACTTGGACCAATAAACAACATCACAATAAATGGAAAAAAGATTGAAGTTGTCAAGAATTGCATTTTATTTGGATCTATAATCAATGCCTATGGATGCAGATGTCAGGAAACCAAATGATGTATTGCACTGGGAAAATCTGCTGCAAAGGGTCTTTTTAAAGTGTTAAAGAACAAAGATGTCACTTTGAGGACTAGGGTGGACCTAACATGCATGAAAATGTTGGACAATGAATGAGTAAAACCGAAGAAGAATTGATGCCTTTGAATTATGGCGCTGGCAAAGAATATTAAACAAATAATCATGGAATTCCAGAAGAATGAACAAATCTGTCTTGGAAGAAGTACAGTCAGAATGCTCCTTAGACGCCAGAATGGCGAGACTTCATCTCACATACTTTGGACACATTATCACGAGGGACCAGTTCCTGAAGAAGGACATCATACTTGGTAAAGTAGAGGGTCAGAGAAAAAGAGGAAGGCCCTCAATGAGATGAACTGACAGTGTGGTTGCAACAATGGGCTCAAACAGAGCAAAGATGATGCAGAACTGGGCTGAAATTCATTCCGTATTTAGGGTCACTAGGTCTCAGAAACAGCTCTACAGAACCTAACTCAACATGATTGCTGGGGAATCAGTGCTCGTTCTCTGTCTCTTCTTGTGAAGTGAGATATCGAACCAATCATGTTCATATATAATAAAACATCAATGAATGTTACCATTAACAATGAGCACACCATCACATTAATGGGTCTTTATTTCATCATTTACTTGTTTTTTGATTCTGCATTTTTTATTTATGCATTTTTGAGACAGTAATTTTTCACATGGACCTCGCCAGATGGAACACATAGAAATCAAATAGACTACATCTGTGGAAAGAGAAGATGGAAAAGCTCCATATCATCAGTGAAGACAAGGCCAGGGGCAGACTGTGGAACAGACCATCAATTACTGATATGCAAATTCAAATTAA
>NW_006408608.1:5641953-5651765 GCF_000296735.1 Chrysochloris asiatica
CCCAACGAGATGGATCAGCCAGGTGGCATCATTGATGGACTCAAGTGTGGCAGCGGTAGTGAGGTTGGTCCAGGATCGAACATTGTTTCGTTCTGCTGTGCATGGGGTAGCTATAAGTCGGTTCCGACTCGATGGCACCTGACAACAACAACAAATTTTTCTCCCCAGATCCCAAATTTGTTTGTCGACCCTGGGACAGCTAGTAGACATAAACAATGACCTGTGAGCCTGAGGAATGCCTGGCCTGGAGAGTTGTCATGGCTGATCCAGGCCATAGGATTTCTGGGAACACGAGAGGAAAACAGGCTGAACCTGCAACCGTTCCTCGCTGTGGATGCCCTAGGACTAGCTGGGGTCCTAGAGAAGCTTTACTTCTGATTTGTAATGGGTTCCAAGCCTGTCAAACAAACATTTCCAAAGAAGCCACGAGAAGCTTTTGCTCAGTTAGACCCTAGTCTCTTACCTTGTAATATCAAACGTATTAAAACACCTCCTAGTTATAGCCAGACCTTGCATGCTTCCTCCCTGCCTAGCACCCTGCCGTGGCTCCCACTGCTCATTTTTATGAGGTCTGGCTCCTGCTATCTTCTTCTTCCAGCTCATCACTTAGCCACCCTGACCGTCTCCTGACTATCTCACCACCCACCACAGGGCCTTTGCATGTGCTGCTCCCACCCCCTCTTCAATTAGTGAACGCTGACTTACTTGCCTTTCAGCTCTCAGTTTGAGTGTCATTCCCTTGGGGACAGCTTCCGAGCCCTGAGCTAAGTCAGGTGACTCACAGGGCTGTGTGTACCACTCTTGCCTGGTGTTATTATGGTTACCACATGCATTTGGGGACCATATCCCAGCTAGTGTACCACTGTGTCCCTCAAAATGAGTCTCCTTACTAACTCCATCTTGTCATTGTAAAGTGCTGTTGAGTTGGTTCCAACTCACAGCGACCCTGTATAGGGTTTCCGAACAGCAGCTGGTGGACTTGAACCACTGATCTTGGGGCTAGCAGACCAGTGCTTATCCTACAGTGCCACAACCAGGACTGTTTTTTTTGTTTTTTAATTGTACAGATGTGCAAATTGGAGCACAGACAGCTCAAATCACTGTTTAGCATTGTAACAAGGAAGCTTCCGCTGACAGAGCACAGTGGTTGTGCATGAGGTACTGTTGTTGTTGTTGTTGTTAAGTGCCGTCCAATTGGTTCCAACTCATAGTGACCCTGGGTAGGGTTTCTGAGGAGCAGCTGGTATGTTTGAACCGCCAACCTTGTGGTTCACAGTCCAGTGCTTATTCTACAGTGCCACACCAGGAATCCATGAGGTGCACTGGCCAGGAATTGAACCCGAGTTCCCCTCATGGGGGAGTCCTAGTGTAACACTGTAGGATAAACACTAGACCAAAAGGTTGGTTTGAACCGCACACTTGGTGGTTCAGACTCACCAGCCACTCCTGGGAAACCCTATACAAGGTCTCTATGAGTTAGAACCAACTCCATGGCACTTAACAACAACAATTCAGAGAGAATTCTATCACTGAAGCACCACTACCCTCAAAAGTCTGTGTTGTTGTTGTTGTGTGCCATTAATTCGGTTCTGACTCATGTAGACCCCGTATAAATAAGGTTTCTAGGAGCAGCCAGTGGGTTTGAGCTGCCGACCTTGCAGTTACCAGTCCAGTGCCACAGGACTGCAATTGGATCTGAGACTCGCCTTCCTTCTACCCAGGCAGCAGGGTGCTTGAGCAGTTACCCCTCACCCACCTCACACATCTCTGCTGGCTACTGTCCTCTCCAGCAGAACCCAATGGCTGTGCACAACCAAACTGGCTTCACTCCGTTAAAACAAGCTTCTAGTTGCTGAATCTTTCATGATTCCAGGCCGGTGGGGTGGTAGGAGTGGGGACAGGGGCACTGGAGGAGGGTGACACACTGAAGCAGTTATTTGCCAAGTGGTAGGGAAGCTACTTTCATACTTTAACAACCACTCGGCTGTCCCGTTACTTATTAGCTGATTACCAGTCCTCATCTGAGAGGGGCTTTGGGCATGTGCGCTCCTTCACTGTGCCAGAAATCCGTTCAGGTTACACATGGCGTTTCTCCATATTGCAGGAGTCTGGGTATGCAGTGGTTAAAGGTTTCACTGGCTAACTGAAAGGTTGGTGGTTTAGATCCGTTGATTGGTCCGATGTAGAAAGAAGGGGCAGTCTGCTTCTGTAAAGATTTACAGCCTTGGACACTCCATGGGGTGGGTCTGCTCTGTCCTGTAGGGTTAGTGTGAGTTTGAATAGACTTGATAGTAATGCTTTTTGGGTTTCCATATTGTTAATTGTACTTACACATTAAGTAACAATTACAGGTAGAAACAGTTACCCTTCAAACATATTGCTTATTGAGCATTTACTATGTGCAGGTGCCATTGAGGATCCAAGTTCATCTTCTCAACAACTGAATGAGAGGCTTTACTCCTCTCATCTCCATTGTACAAAGAAGGCATCTGAGGCACAGAGATGCCAAGTCACTTGCCGAGAGTTGCACAGCTGGCAAATGGCAGAGTTAAGATTTGAACCCTGGGTTTATGTGATTTAGAAACCATGGTCTCAACCATTATTATGCAGTAGATTTATTGAAATAGATGTTTAAGATACATCATTGAATTTTTAAAAGCAAGTTACCAAGGTTAGATTCAAATGTTCCTATTGGGAAAAAATATCCTTTTTTTTAAAAAAGGATTATTTTTTAAAAACTACCCTATGTAGTCTCTGTTCTAAGCAATCATTCCTGCTGCAAATCTCATGAACTTGTGCCACTGGACTTGACTTTGGACATGGAGGTTCTGTTATGAGGGAGGAACAGCTCAGCAAAGGGGGCTGGGAAAGAATGCACAACTTGTAGAATGTCATCAGTGTCACTGAATTATTGTACAGATAGGAACTGCTAAATGAGTGTTGCTATGTATGTTGCCAACAACAGCAAAATAAATAAAATTTACAGAAAGCAAAATAAAACAAAAAATTTTAAAGCCAGACATAAAAAACTGTAAAATTCTTTAAGTGAGCAGAGAAGAGGGAGCTACTATGACCAAGAAAGAAGAGCCAGGAATGGAATGTGCCCTCTGGACCTGGAATCTCTGCACTGTGATGCTCTGAGATCCAGGGAAAGACTGTTGCCAAGACACATGGAGATCTCCAAGGAATGCAGGGCCTACAGATGCTGGAAGGGGACAGGGACCTTTCTGCAGAGCTGCAGGAAGAGAAAGCCTCCCCTCAGAGCCAGGACTCTGAATCTGGACTTCTAGACCACCAAGGTGTGAAAGAAGAAATATCTGTTTGTTAAAGCAAAAGACCATATTTTGCCCATAGAATCCTACAGTATTTCTAGTCAAGGCTGAATTTTTTTCTTCAGTTCCCTCAGCTTGAGAAATGCTGAACAACACATGTTCTTCCCTTTTGTTTTTTAACTCCATGTTTTTGCATATTTCATTATAATATTTGACTTTGTCTTGTCAAGCTGCCCTTTGAAAATTTCTGTTCAGCTTTTTTACCTCCTCATTTCTTCCATTTGATTTAGCATTTCTATGCTGAACAGCAAGTTTCAGAGTCTGACATCCATTTTGGTCTTTTCCTTCTTTCTTGTCTTATTAATGACCGTTTACTTTCTTCCTGCATGATGTTCTTGATGTCATTCCACAATTCTTCTGGTCTTTGATCTTTAGTGTCTAATGCATCAAATCTGTTCTTCAGATGATCTCTAAATTCAGATGGGGCATATTCAAGGTCATATTTTGGCTCTCGTGGACTTGTTTTCATTTTCTTCAGCTTTATTCTGAACTTGCATGTGAACAATTGATGGTCTGTTCCGGAGTTTGCCCCTGACTTTGTGTTGGCTGATGATATGGAGCTTTCCCGCCATCTCTTTCCACAGATGTAGTCAATATGATTTCTGTGTGTTCCATTTGGTGAGGTCCATGAGTATAGTTGTCTTTTATTTTGTTTAAAAAATATATTTGTAATGGACAAGTTATTGGTCTTACAAAATTCTACCATGTGATCTCCAGCACTGTTTCTATCACCAAAGCCATATTTCCCAACTACTGTTTCTTCCTCTTTGTTTTCAACCTTTGTGTTCCAGTCACCAATAATTATTAATACATCTTGATTGCATGTTTGGTCAATTTCAAACTGAAGAAGTTAGTATTCGTCTTTAATTTTATTATCACTGGTTTTAGTGGGTTTTGCACAAATTTGAATAATAGTTGTATGGTATGGAGGTACTGAGAGAACTAGGGACCCAGAGGGAGCTGGAACTGAGACTAGAAGCAGACAATTGAACCTCAACACCAGAAATCAAGGTAAAATAAAGTTATGTAACCTAGTACCCCAAAATATGTTGTTATTGTTGCTGTTAGGTGCCATCGAGTCAGTACTGATTCATAGAGACCTTACGCACAACAGAAGGAAGTGTGTCTAGTCCTGCACCAACATCAACATCGTTGCTATGTTTGAGCCTATTGCTGCTGCCATTGTACCAATCCATATCATTGGGGGTCTTCCTCTTACTCTGACCCTTCACCTTACCAAACATGATATCCTTCTTCAGGGACTGGTCCCTCCTGATAATATGTCCGAAGTATGAGAGGCAAAGTCTGGCCATCCTGGCTTCCAAGGAACATACTGGCTGTACTTGTTTCAACACAGACTTCTTTGTTCTTCTGGCAATCCGTGGTATTTTAATATTCTCCTCTAACACATGAGTCAAATACATAAATTCTTTTGTGATCTTTCTTATTCACTGTCCAACCTTCACATGCATATGAGGTTACTGAAAATACCATGGCTTGAATCAGGTACACCTTAGTCCTCAAGCTGACATCTTTGCTCTTGAATACTTTAAACAAGTCTTGTGCAGCAGATTTGCCTAATACAACACATCATTTGATTTCTTGACTGCTGCAGATTTGCGTAATGTAACACATCATTTGATTTCTTGACTGCTGCTTCCATGAGTGTTGATGGTTGATCCAAACAAAATGACGTAAATCTTTGACAATGCCAATATTTTCTCCATTGTTGTTCATTGGTCCAATGGTGAGTAGTTTTGTTTTTTTCACACTGAGGTGCAATCCATACTGAAGACTGTGGTCTTTGATCTTCATCAGTAAGTATTTTAAGTCTTCACTTTCAGCAAGAAAGGTTGTATCATCTGCATATCACAGGTTGTTAATGAGTCTTCCTCCAATCCTGATGCCATGTTCTTCTTCATATAATCCAGTTTCTTGGATTATATGCTCAGCATACAGATTGAATAGTTATGGTGAAAGAATACAGTCCTGGTGCACACCTTAAACCATTCAGTGTTCCATGTTCTGTGGAATGACTGCCTATTTATTGATCTATGTGCAGGTTCCTCATGAGTACAATGAAGTGTTCTGGAATACTCATTCTTCACAAAGTTGTCCATAGTTTGTCATGGTTCACACAACTGAAAGCCTTTGTGTAGTCAATAAAGCACAGGTAAATATCTCTCTGGTATTCTCTGCTTTCTTTCAAGATCCATCTGATGTCAGCAATAACATCCTTCATTCCATGTCCTCTTTTGAATCTGGCTTGAATCTTTGGCAGTTCCTTGTCAATGTACTGTTGCAGCTGTTCTTAAATTATTTTAGCAAAAATTTACTTGCATGTGATATGAATTGATATTTCCAATGATTTCTGCACTCCATTGGGTCACATCTTTTTGGAATGGGCTCTGATATGGATCTCTTCCAATCAGTTGGCCAGGCAGTCTTTCAAATTTCTTGGCATAGATAAGTGAGTGCCTCCAATGTTGCATCAGTCTGTTGAAAAACTTCAATTTGTATTCCATCAATTCCTGGAGTCTTGTCATATCAATACCGTCAGAGCACCTTGGACTTCTTCCTTCAGGATCATTGACTGTTGAACATATGCTACCTCTTGAAATGGTTGAACATCGATCATTTCTTTTTGGTACAGTGACTCTATATATTCCTTCCATCTTCTTCTGTTTTTTTTTTTTTCCCCATCTTCTTCTGATACTTTCTGCATCATTCAATATTTTCCCCCATATAATCCTCCAGGTCTTTGCATATTTTGTTATAATATTTGACTTTGTTTTCTTGAGTTGCCCTGTTCAGCATTTTTGCTTCCTCATTTCTTCCATTTCCTTAAGCCTTTCTTAATACACTGGAGAGCAAGTGTTAGAGTCTCTTCTGACATCTGTTTTGGTCTTTTCCTTATTTCTTGTCTTAATGATATTTTGCTTTCTTCCTTTATGATGTTCTTGATGTCACCCCACAATTTTTTTGGCCCTCAGTCTTTAGGGTCTAATGTGTCAAATTTAGTCTTCAGATGATCTCTAATATCAGGTGTGATATGTTCAAGGTCATATTTTGGCTCACGTGGATTTGTTTGAATTTTCTTCATCTTCAGCCTGAACTTGCATATGAGCAATTGATGGTCCGTTCCAGTTTTTCCCAGGCCTTGTTCTGGCTGATGATATGGAGCTTTCCCACTGTCTCTTTTCACAGATGTAGTCAATTTGATTTCTGTATAATACATGTGGTCCACGTGTAGAATTGCCTTTTTTTTTTTATGTTTTTATTGTGAGATTTACATCAGCTTTACACTCATCCTATCATATTTTGTTTGTTTGTTTGTTTTACAGTTGAGGACGTTCTTATTAACAAGAAAAGGTTTCCTTATTCCACATAACTTACGTTTTTAATATCAAATACTTGGTAAGTGCTGAATCTAGTCTATTCCAGTTTTGTCCTCCTAATAAATGCCATTGCGTTCAGTATATTTCTTTTTAACAGGTAAACACCATACATTGCTAGGTATTTAAAAGGGATAACTATTTTAGAAATCTTTTATCATTAGGACATCACACTTTGTTCAGAGTAAGTCTAATTTACAGAAATGACACAAGGCAATTTTTAAATCAAATATCAGTATTTAGCAATGTTTCGTTTGGCTGAAATGTTACTTCAGTTGCAGAAACTATCTCCGGTTACAAAAAATAATCAGGAATCTTACTGGATATAACCTGGTTTTACAAATGTCCTAGTAAGTCTTCAGCTAAACAATACTTTAAGTAGAAAACCCCAGTAATTTTTAAATAGGTTGATATCCTATCTCTGTGGTTTATGTACACATAGTCAGTTGGTCTTTCTAGGAAACCTGACTAGAAAGTTATCACTCACACTAAGTGTTAGAAGAAAAACACTCTGAATTCAACAATCAAAGATATTATTTAGTGCGACAATGACCTGCTACTAAGTATGAAACAAAATACATTTACTAGATTGCTTTCCCAAATACAAATGCAACTGCCCTCTGGTATCCAAAATAAGGATTCCCCATAAAGCTTCAGTGTAATTCAGTCCATTAGTAGCTTAGGTCAATCCTTGTATTTTTCTCTTATTCTTTTTCTTCCCACAGTGGCACTGTTATTATTAAAAGCATTAACTACCTGGAATTTATGCTTCAGATCAAGGCATTATTTGAATAATTTCAAATGATGTATAGCTCTTACTTGGAAAAAAGATGTTTTGTGGTCACAATTACTTCAGAAAGCAGTTATATTCAAGCAACCTGACATATCATGCTTTAGCAATTACAGAACCATGATTTTGACACATGGCATTTTATAAGTCAGACAAATGTGAAATGCTAAAAGCTGTGAACAGCTGTTCTTCTATTTAAGTTTAGAGTGCTGCAAAATTCAGGTAATGACTTTATTTTTCAGTTAACAGAACGAGCCCACAGTACAGCATTCTAAATCACAAAGGCATTTGGAAAGTACAAATCTAAGGAAGGTTAACGCTTTCATTAAGTTACAAAACTTTGGCAAATCAATACAGTACTCTTTAATAAAATCGTATTTTTGTGGGCCTCATATTACTTTAGTGATTATTTTTATTTCAAAAATATCATTTAAATACCAAATCAAAACACTTGGGTTTTTTGTTTTGTTTTTCCCTTTAAATGGTGATTTAGAGCAGAGCAAGATATTTTACACAACTTATATGGCTTTTAAAAGTCTATGATTTAAGGTCCTTTGCGCTTGTCGTTGAAGTCCAGTGCAGAAGGGCAGTCTGTGTGTGTCTCCAAATGGCTCTGCTTTCTTTTGGGGTTGGTCCAAAGGCAGGTAGAATTCCCATGCCAGGAAGGCTTTCAAATTCTACCTTCAGGAGATTTAATACACCGATACCAATTTCAAAGTAGTTTCTCCCCAAATCATTACAGTTTTGCATAAATACTGGAACCCACAGTATTATTAGTCATTTTCAGTAACACTATTTTTTGATGATCCCTCTTAGTTGGAAGCCCTGCACCTCTTTGTTTAGATCAAGAGTCGCATGGACTCTGTCCAGCTCATTAAAAAAAAAAAAAGTCTTATCTAAAATAGTTGCTTCTTAAATAACAAATAAATATCCTGCCAGCGTGGAGACCTGGGACCTGATGCTGAATGCCACTTGTCATTTCTCTGCAAACGCTGCTGCCTTCAGTGTCCTTATGCTCCCTCTGGCTGAGGCGGCCAGTTCCTCAATCTCGGTGTTTAACTTGCGGATCACCCACTCCATGGCTTCTCTGCCTTTGCTGGCGTTGGAGGACATAGTGCTCGCCATCAGGCCTTCTAGGTAGCTGCTGAGGCTGACACCTTTCATGCAGATTATGGATCCCTTTCCCTGGGTCCTGAGGATGTGGTTTGTATATAAGTCTCTCATCTAGTGACACCATGTTTGTAAATGAAATATTAGTTGATTTCAGTTCCATTGTTCTCTCTACAGGATCAATTACAGAATGTTCTTGCACGTAGGTTTTGGTTCTTGTGGCACCAATAAGAGATCTCACAACTGAGGGCAGTCCCCACTCGGTGCTGAGGAGCTGCTGGCTGTGCAATTTCCTGGGGGGGTGGGGTGTCCACGTGTCTGTGCAGGACATCCACGCCCACCACGCTGGGTTCACTGGGTTAGGGTATTTTCTGCATTGCAGCCATGTGACTGTCTCCCAGGGGTGGTCAAAGACGTGCTAGGAGGTCCAGATCTTCATGGTGCTGGTGACCTGCACAAAGCCGTGGTGGCCCTAAGGGACAAGAAGGTAAAGAGGGAACACCTGCCTCCACCTCGCCCCCAGTTTACCCCGGCCAGCCAGCTGCAGTGCCTCGTATTTCATTTTATTGTAATGATTACAATCCCCTCCATGCATCACCAAATAACCAAAGGGTATACCCCACAGGCCTACCCCCCGGCCACCAGCACACAGCCCTTCTCCCTCCCTGAGTCCAGTGTTCCCAGCCACTCCATCTGTCCATGTCATTGTCTCTGTCTCCATCCCTGGCATCACTATCTCTGGGTAGGGTCTTGCTCTCCATTCTTCTCACTTGATGGTCCCAGGGACCTCTGCTCCTGGGCTATAAAATCAATCACTCTCCTCCTTTCGTCAAAAAACATCTACCTCTATATTTCCTATCCTTACAGTGAGTCCTTATGGCAATTATTCACGATTGTACCACAAGAGTCTTATCCCCCATTTCCTTTAGCCAGCCCAGTCCCACCAGATTGGAAATCATTCAGTGGTGATTCTACCTTCCCCCACCCCATCTGGAACTAGGCACCTTCTTGAAAGCTTGTAAGCCAGTCACTTCTTGCCTTTATAACACCCACCACCACCACCACCATTTTGGGTAGCCAATGTCTAAGTTGCCCATCCCTGTCAACCCTGTATACCAAAGGGGGTGGGAGTGATCCTTGCTATAAAGATTTGTTCCCTTTTTTGAGCAATTACATCCATAAGTA
>NW_006408608.1:5658118-5662605 GCF_000296735.1 Chrysochloris asiatica
ACCCGATCCGCCATCTTGTTTGTTCTCCCTAATACATCTTGATTGCATGTTTGATCAGTCTCAGGCTGAAGAAATTGGTAAAATTCTTCAATTTCATCATCACTGGCTTTAGTGGTTGGTATATAAATTTGAATAATAGTGGCATTAGCTGGTCTTCCTTGTAGGCAGATGGATAGTATCGTATCACAGAGAGCACTGTACTTCAAGATAGTTTGTGAAATGTTTTTTGTTTATGATGAATGTGACACCATTCCTCTTCAATTGGTCATTCCCAGCATAGTAAACCATGTGCTTTTCAGATTCAAAATGGCCAATACCAGTGCATTTCAGCTCACTAATGCCTAGGATATCAATGTTTATGTGTTCCATTTCATTGTTGACAACTTCCAGTTTTCCTAAATTCAAAGTTAATATGTCTGTGTTCTGATTATTAATGATTGTTTCCAGCTGCTTCTTCTCATTTTGAGTTGTGCCTATTAGCAAATGAAGATTCTGAAAATTTTACTTCATTTGTGTCATCATGGTCAACTCTGCTTGGAGGAGACAGCTCTTCTTGTCTCATTTTGAGAGCCTTCCAACTTGAGGGATTCATCGTCCAGCACTGTATCTGACAATATCTTAGTGCTCTTCATCATGTTTTGATAGTTAATATTCTGGTTTGACAATGTTCCACTGTTATTAATAAGGTTTTCAGGGACTAAACATTCGGAAGTAGTCCCTCTGTCCTTCCTAGTCTGTCTTAATCTGGAAGCTCATCTGAAACCTGTCCACCTCAGTGACCCTGCTGGTATAAAAAGTACTGGTGGCATAGCTTCTGGAATCACAGCAACATGCAAGCCACCAGAGCAGGACAGACTGACAGACACGTGGTGGAAGTGGACAATGGCAAAAGGAAAGAGACAGGAAGTGTGAGCACTGGAGTGGCTGCCTCCTCGTCCCTCCGCAAAACCTCTCTGTTTTGGAAGAGCCGTGGCTCCTTTATTACAACCAGCATGTTCTTTGAAGGGCTCCTTCTTGTTGTTAAGTGCTGCTGAGTCATAATGACCCTCTATAGGGTTTCCAAGGAGCAGCTGATGAATTTGAACTGCCGACCTTGCAGTCTAGTGCATCATCCCACAGTTCCACACCAGGACTCCTGAAGGGCTCCTAGGTGACCCAAATGGTTAAATGCTCAACTGCTAAGAGAAAGGTTAGTGGTCTGAAGCCTCCCAGAGATGGCATGGAAGAAAAGCCTGCTGATCTGCCTCCCTAAAGATCACAGCCAAGAAAACCCTATGGAGCAGAGTTCTACTGCATGTAAAGTTCCATGGTATGTAAAGTGCCAGTGGCATAGCTTCCAGCATCTCAGCAACATGCAAGTGACCACAGCACGACAAACTGACAGACGAGTGGTGGACTCCAAAACACAGAGATCTAAAACAATTGTTCCCAGGAATGAAGTTGACCTGGATTCTCAGTCAGTGAGACAGGAAGTCACAGTGACAGACAGGAAGTTCCTCCCCATATGTCATTCAGTCTTCAAGTGTGTGTGTGTGGTGGTGGTGGTGGTGGTGGGGGAGACAGGAAGAAGGAGGGAAGGAAGCTCTGAAGGAGGGGTGTGACCCACAGTGACCCAGGCTGTGAGTAAAATAACACTGAGAAAATCCTTAAATGTGACTAGAAAAAATAAATTAAATTAAATTGAATATCTCTCTTCTGTGGAAGTGGCTTTTGATAAACCTCTGTCTGCTTCACACTTGTTTAATGGTAATACACGATTTGAAAACTTTCTAGTGTTGTTTTGGCAAGGTGGTATGTGTTTTCAGTCACAGATGTGTTTACACATTTGAGTCACAGTGTATACGTTTAGATCCTGGACTTCTGGATCAGCACTGAACTGCGAACCCCAACAATAGCAGTTCAAACCTACCAGCTGCTCCTTGGAAACCCTATACAGGGTCGCTGTGAGTCAGAACCAACTTGATGGCACTTAGTATATACTCCTATGTATGTATACACACACACATAGTTCCTACAGGCTTACTGATGTGTGTCTGGGGCTGCAGCACAAAATCTGAAGGATTGGTACCAAAATGTCAACTGGGGGAACCAGCGGGGTAAGAATTAAATCCTGTTTTGTTTTTTGTTTTTTTTCTTACTTTTGAATGTATATCCTAATTCCTTCTCCCTCACCCCAACTGAGTCTGTCCTACAAATAAAAGCAAGAAATCAAGAGCCACCCTCCTGGTTATAAACCCATCCCATAAACCACCAACGCACGCACCAATGAATACCTTGCTTGATGATGGGAGACTTGTGGGTCTTATCCACCACAAATGAGAACATCTTCCCGCTGGCACTCACAGGCCGCTTGTGAGAGCTGGGCTGGACCCTGGTGGGCCTGGGGAATCCCTGGGACCAGCTCCTCTGCACTGGCACTGGTCGGATGCCCTGCTGGAAGGGAAACGGAGGTGGCGAGGGTGACTGATTCGGCTGCTGTGTGGTCCAAGGTGGCTGTGGCCTTGGCCAGGGTGCTGGGCTCCTCACCCACGGGTAGGAGACCTGTAGGGACAGACAGGAGGGCCAGGGAGGTTATAGTCAGCTGGGATGGTCTCCAACCCTTTGTGCTGGGCATAATTGCTGCCTGAGGTCTCAGCGTATGAGTCACCTCCCCCGGGAAGCCTTCCTGGACTCTTCATAAGAGAGGGATGCTGGTCCCTGCTTTGGACTATTTGGGCTATACAGCGCTCTATCACACCACCATTTACTGGGTGCCCTTCTTGTCAGGCACCCACAGGCACCAACTTAATGCACCCAAACACTCTGGAAAGAAGCCAAGGCAGGACATGTCTTTCCCAAGGTCACAGGTGTGGTTGTGAACTGCTGAGTTCACAAAAAGTGAGACTATCACTTTTAAGAGATTAGGGACGTTTTCTCTCTCTTGTTCATCAACTAGCAGTAACGCCTGGCATATAGAAAACACCAGCTGCCATCAAGTTCACCCGATGAGTGGAGAATCCATGTGTGCCAGAGTAAGACTGGGCCCAATAGGTTTTCAGTGGTTGATTTTTTGGGGGGGGAGAGGGGAACAAGATTGCCAGCCCTTTCTTCTGAGGTGAAGTACCAGTGGGTAGACTTGAACTTTGGTTAGCAGTGGATTGCATTAACAGTTTACACTAACCAGGCACTCCTGATACCTAATATGAGGCAGCTTCAAAAGGTTCCTGAAAAAACTAAATGAACAGACAATAGGATTTTTCCACAAACATTCTGAAACTCCCTCACAGACCCTGAAAGACTGGTTGTAGAGAAACTGGAGTCCTGGTGTGGCGCTGTGGGTTAACACACTAGACTGCAAAGTCAGATTGAAACTGCAAGGTTGGCGATTCAAGCTCACCAGCCACTCCTTGGAAACCCTATACAGGGTTGCTATGGGTCGGAACTTGACAGTACTTAACAACAGAGTAACTGAGCAAACAGCTCCGATTCCAAAAGAGCTCTTAAGCCTGTTGTCTTTCCACCCACACACGTCTGGCACCTCTGCCCTATCTGGACCCCACTCTTATTATCCTTAGATGCCCCCTTCCTGCTCCAACACCTCATTCCAGACAGATATGCCACAAACACCTGCCCTGAGAATCTTCAGTTGTCTGACCCTGGGGCAGATGTTGGTCTGTAGATAATTCCAATGGAAAGCCCATCAAAATCCATCTAACCAGGGAGAAGCAAATTGTTGAGAAGGGCTGACGTCTGGCTTGGTCTAGGATAAACTGTGTTTTCTCAAGACTACTCCTTCTTTTCCGGTGGTTCACTGAAGCCACTGATGAGGGTGCTCAGTCATTTGCTGTGCTGAACTTACCCAGTTTCACAATGACCTGTGTCTCCTTGTTACTATTTTATAAAGGAGGCATGGAGTTTGCCCAAGGTGGTGGGGACAGAGTCGGGATCAAGGTTTAAGACTTCTCCCCTCCCCCTGCTCTTCTCTGTTCCCCTCTTCTCCTCCACCCCCAAGCCCTGTCTTCTCCTTTCCCTGTGATTTTCCCTCCCTCCCAACTCTGTGGCCAGAAAAACACACTTTTGCAGTTAAGAAGTTAAGTCCAGCCCTGGGTTTGTTGTCTAAGTAGGACCACGTATCTAGTCTCCTGGGCTGACCCTTTTCCTCTGTCTATGGAAAGCATATGAGTTCTGAGACACTTAATAAAGGACACGACAGGATGCTTCCAGTATATGTGCACCTGTAGACAGGACTTCCTATGATCTCAGCTGGATTTTACTCACTGAGGATCCTGAACCAATCATGATGTCTTTATGCAGCAAGGCAAGGATCCTGTGTGCTTATGGAAGGACTCAAGGAAGCAGTGAGAACACTGTGTAGAGAGATCAGAAGCCTGGGTACCACCCACCTGAGGCATCTAGCCCAGCTGTTGCAATGACATTGGCCCATTTAAAATCTCTTATCAGGAATGTGGCTTTGCAGAGCTTTGAAACTCTTTGTTGTTGTTGTTGTT
>NW_006408608.1:5662705-5663387 GCF_000296735.1 Chrysochloris asiatica
GGTTCTGGATGGGGTTCTGGATTCCACCTATGGTCTTGTACAATGTAAAGGCTCCACAGGAAGCCTCTTTCACTGGGCAATGTCTATTCCCCTTTAAGGTATTCCAATCAGTTATAGGCTGAAGACGGACTTACAAGCATTCTATTGTGATGATTCTGGCTATTCCTTTCTCCACCTACCCCCCTCCGCCCCCCAAGTGTCTATTTTACAATGGTAGGCAAGGGAAACCAAGATTCAAAAGACAGCCAAGCATCTTAATATTATTCCCCTCTTTCACCCCTTCAAACCATGCCTCATTCTTTTATTCCAGAGCCCTGGTGTTCCAAGGTTGTGCATACATCAATATTTACCTCTGTCCTACTTAGCCCATGTGAACCTGTTCTTTCATCGGCCTTATTGTTCTATTCACCTCCTCCTTCTTGTATATTGTCGCGCCTCGCCCCCCAGCACCCAAGCTATCCTGTGTCTATTCCCTACCTTTTACTCTCTCTTCTCCTCCCTCCCTCCCCTCCTCTCATCCCATACATCCTGGTGATCAGCAAATACATATATAATGTTCCCCCCTTTCAGTGTGGGTTCTTTTTCTTAGTTTTTTACAATAATGGTCCTATGCAGTATTTCTCCTTTTGTGACTGACTAATTTCACTCATATGGATGCGAAAGCTGGACAGTGAATAAGGAA
>NW_006408608.1:5673890-5676684 GCF_000296735.1 Chrysochloris asiatica
TAGCCCAGCTGTTGCAATGACATTGGCCCATTTAAAATCTCTTATCAGGAATGTGGCTTTGCAGAGCTTTGAAACTCTTTGTTGTTGTTGTTGTTATGTGCCGTGGAGTTGGTTCCGACTCATAGCAACCCTACACAGGGATTCTGAGGCTGTAAATCTTTACAGGAGCAGACTGCCTCATCTTTCTCCCGCGGAACTGCTGACCTTGCAGCTCACAGCCCTATTCATAACCACTACGCTACCAGAGCTCTTTACAGGTACTTAAAGTAGAATTTTGAATTTCTCTCCACTCTTTACATCTCCCTACATGTCTGTCAGTTTGTCGTACTGTGGCAGCTTGCACGTTGCTGTGATGCTGGAAACTAGGCCATTAGTGTTTCAAATACCAGCAGGGTCACTCATGGTAGTCAGGTTTAAGCAGAGCTTCCAGATTAAGACCAGACTGGAAAGAAAGAAGAGGTGGTCTACTTCTGAAGGATTAACTACTGAAAACCTTATCAATAGCAGCGAACCATTGTCTGACATAGTGTCAGAAGATGAGCCCCTCAGGCTTGAAGGCACTCAAAGTACAACTGAGGAAGAGCTGCCTCTTCAAAGTAGAGTTGACCTTAATGACATGGATGGAGCAAAGGTTTGGAGACTTCATTAGCTGATGGGGCACAACTCAAAATGAGAAGAAACAGTTGCAAACATCTATTGATAATCACACATGGAATGTACCAAGTATGAACCTAGGAAAAATGGAAGTCATCAAACTGAAAATAAAATACATGAAGATTGCAATCATAGGCATTGATGAGCTGAAATGGACAGGTATTGGCCATTTTGGATCCAACAAGCATATGGTTTGCTCTGTCAGGAATGACAAATTGAAGAGAAATCGTATGACATTCACCATCAAAAAGAACATTTCAAGATCTATCTTGAAATACAATGCTGCCTAAAAAGAAGATCAGTTAATACAACTATTACTCAAATTTATGCAACAACCACTAAAATCAATGACGAAGAAATGAAAGAACCAACTTTTTCAGTTTGAAATGGGTCAAACATGCCATCAAGATGCACTGATAATTATTGGTGATTAGAAAGGGAACATTGAAAACAAAGGGATCAACAGTTGGAAAGTACTTGGCAACAGGAATGACACTGGAGATGGCATGATAGAATTTTGTAAGACAAATGATTTTAATTTTTGCAAATGCCTGTTTCCAATAACATAAACAGTGACTACACACCTGGGCCTCACCAGATGGAATACACAGCAATCAAACTGACAACCTCTATGGGAAGAGACCATGGAGATGCTCCAGATCATCAGTCAGAACAAGACCAGGGGCTGACTGGAGCGGACCATCAATTGCTCATGTGCAAGTTCAAGCTGAAGCTGAAGAAAATTAAAGCAAGTCCACAAAAGCCAAACTACAACCTTAAATATGATTTGGAATATATCTCACCTGAATTTAGAGACCATCTCAAGAGAAGATTTGATTCATTAGACACTACTGACCGCAGACCAGAAGAGTTGTGGGATGACATCATGAATATGAAGACAGAAAACAAAGTGGATGTCGGAAGGGTCTCTGAAACTTGCTCTTGAACCTAGAGTAGCTCAAATGAATGGAAGAAATGATGGCGTAAACGAACTGAACAGAAAATTTCAAAGGTCAGCTCGAAAAGACAAAGTCAAGTATTATAATGAAATGTGCAAAGACCTGGAGTTAGAAAACCCAAAGGGAAGAACATGCTCAGCATATCTCAAGGTCAAAGAGTTGAAGAAAAAATTCAAGCCTCTATTTGAAATATTGAAGGATTCCATTGGGTAAAGCATTGTATAATGCAGACAGCATCAAGAGGAGATGAGAGGAATATACATACAGTCACTATACCAAAAAGACTTGATCAACATTTAACTGTTTCATGAGGTAGCATATGATCAAAAACTAATGGCATTTTTCAGAGACCCTATACAGGGTCACTATGAGTCAGAACCGACTCCATGGCACATAACCATCACTATTATAGCAACAATAATAGGTAAAAGTAGACAGGAGGTTCCTTGCAATCTAATTGTACCTGGTGTTGGGAAATAAATGTTTTTGTTTTTTTTTTTTGCTTTAGAAAACCTTATCAAGTCAAGTCCTCTTCTACAGTTCAAAGTTAAGATTAGATAAATTAACTGGCGTTGAACCAACTTTTCTCTATTTTTGGAAGAAAAGACTCTTGTTCTCCACCCGGTTTATGTTAAGAAAACTCCTGTGTCAAAAACTCAATCACTAGGACTAGTGTGCTGTGAGGGAGTCTTGTGTCTTTGTCATTGTAGCAAATGAAGCATTTCTCCTGGAGGGTTGGACAGTACGGTAAAATGTCAAAAGCTGCTGGTTTTCCTTGTTTGTTTTATTTAGTTGTTTGTGAATTGGGTAGGGGTTTGGAGATTAGATCATCAGTTTTACATTTTCCTTGTTTGTTTTAAATGCTCTTGTTTTTTGTTTATGTAAACCCTAAAAAGGTGGCATCAGTTTTGGAAAGAATGTGACTTGTGGATTAATAGAAAGTGGTGGCACTGTAGTAAAGAGAGCCTCCACTCGATGCCTAAAATTCAGCCAACTATTGCTCTGACCATTAGCAATAGTGCTAGTTACCCTTCACCAGCATCTGTACCAAATGGAGTTCTGGTTTTAGTTCATGAGTACACCGTGTATGAGGAGATTCAACACTACGAACAGCTACAGGACTCTGAATTCATGGCTTCTTCCATCACAAAATGGGTAGAAACACATTCACTGCTTCAGGG
>NW_006408608.1:5679746-5683348 GCF_000296735.1 Chrysochloris asiatica
TCATGCTAGGTAAAATGGAGGGTCAGTGAAAAAGAGGAAGAGCCCCAATGAGACAGATTGGCACAGTGGCAGCAGCAATGGCTTCAAGCATAACAACAATTGTGAGGATGACACAGGACTGTGTTTTGTTCTGTTGTGCATAAGGTCACTATGAGTCGGAACCAACTTGATGGCACCTAACAACAACAATGGAGTCCTGGTGTGGTGCTGTGGGTTAATGCACCAGACTGCAAAGCCGTTTGAACTGCAAGGTTGGTGGTTCAAGCTCACCAGCGTCTCCTTGGAAACCCTATTCAGGGTCGCTATGGGTTGGAACCGACTCGACGGCACTTAACAACAACAACAGTTATTGAATGAACAGGCTAAAGATGAACACCACCAAAAAAATCAACTCCACTGCTGTTGAGTTGGTTCAGTGACCCTGTGGGCCACAGGAGAACTGCTCCGTGATGTTTAGGAGACTAAATCTTTAGAGGAACAGACACCTCATTTTTCTCCCACGGAGTGGTTGGTAGGTTTGAACCACCAACCTTATAGTTAGCAGCCCACTGTACCACCGGCATTCCTTGGTTGAAGGTGGTGGTGGTGGTGGTTGTGCCGTTGAATCTGTTCTGACTCATAGTGATCCTGTATAGGGTTTCTGAGGCTGTAAATCTTTACAGGGGCAGAAAGTCTCAGATGTAAATCTTTACGGGAGCAGAAAGCCTCATCTTTCTCCCACAGAACAGCTGGTAGTTTCGAACTGATGACCTTGCAGCTCACAGCCTGATTCGTAACCACTATGCTACCAGAGCTCCCTAGGGCTCGAAGGTGAGAAGGGTTCAATTTTAATGCTTCTTTTCCCAGATTTCTAGTAAACAAATGTGGAGATTATTGGCAGTGGTGTAAGAACACATTTTTGCTGTGGAATGCTGAAGGAAGACTCTTAAATAAATATGCCTTTTGGCCAATTAATTGCAAAGGTACTAATGGAGGTGACATTGTCTCCTGCCTTAGGTGTTCCACATCTGTAGTCTGAACACATTTACCATGGTCTTTAGGATTTTATACTCCACTTTCCTTCTGGGGTATGTCTTCTGGTGCTCTCAATCACATTTCCCTGGCTGTAATGATTGATTCAGGGGTGGGGCATGAGATCCAGTCCAAGTCAGGGAGACCTAGAAAACACAGGCTGAAATCCAGTCTGGGAGGAGGCAGAAGCAGAAGCTACGGGCATCTTCTGGAGGGAGTGGGTACAAGAAGCTGGTTTGGAGCCCTGGCTCAGGTGGGACCATAACCTGCTCAGTACTGAGAGGCAAGTTAGAGCTGGTTTCTGTTACTTGCAGCCCATAGGATCTTAGCTAATATGGGGCTCTAAGAAGACAGTGTGGCTTGCTGATCTAGGGGTATGATTCTTATTTAGGGTATGAGAGGTCCCAGGTTCAAATCCTAGGTGAGCTCTGTTATATCTCATGTTGTAAAGAACATCTAAGTAGTCCTGGTGTGCTGCTATAGGATAAGCATTGGACTGCTAACTGCAAGGTCAGTGGTTCAGATCCACCAGCCACCCTTCAGAAAGCCTATACAGGGTCACTATGAGTTGGAACCTACTCAACAGTACTCAACAACAACAAAAGTGAAATTGGCATTTTGGTTTCAAAAATTAAAAATAAAGTGTTTATTTCTTTGCTTGTTTGTTTAAAGTTTGCTGATTCAGGTGGGTTCAATGTCTTTAGTTGGAAGGTTAAAGTTGGCAGACGTGATTTATCATAAAAAGTCAATGATGGTTGTTAGGTGCCATGGAGTCCGTTCTGACTCACAGCGACCCCATGCACAACGAAACAAAACACTGCCCGACCCTTCACCATCCTTACAGTTGTTCCCTTTAAGCCCATTGGTGCTGCCACTGTGCCAATCCATCTTGCTGGGGGGCTGAGGGAGTGTCTTCCTCTTTTTCACTGACCCTCCACTTTACCAAGCATGATGTCCTTCTCCAGAGCCTGGCCCCTCGTGACAACATGTATGAAGTATGAGAGACAAAGTCTCACCATCCTGGCTGTACTTCTTCCAACACAGATTTGGTTTTTTGTTTTTTTTCTGGCAGTCCATGCTGGTACTTACAAGGAGACAGGCAGGGAAAGGAAAACAAAACAAAACAAGGTTAAGACTCACCATAAAAGCCAGTTCCTGGCTGTGTTCAAATTACAATGCAGATGGCGCTGGGGGTCAAGGTCAGTTACCAACAAGCCAGTTGATTTTGGTTTAAAAATACATGCTAATGCCTCTTTTCTCTCCTCTTCTTTTAATTTCTTGTTGTTCTCTGACCAGTGGTAGGCTTCACTGTTTTCATTTTGCATTAAAGGCAGCATGTGTTAGAGTCTAAGTCCTGGTTTCTCCCACATTATCTTTAAAATAAATAGCAGGTAGTCAAACACCTGGATTAGCCACTCTGACTTCATACCAGTTTGAACAAACTGCAGTCAGTGACCTACCCAACGAATCACAATGCATTGTTTTCCGTATTGTCACTTGTTCTATGTGTTATCACTCAGTGTCTGCTTTTAACCTTGCAGAAGGGTGTAGATAGAGTGGGATACCCTAAGAAAATCAGCGTAGGGTTGGGCCTAAGACTTCGCCCTGGAAAAGCTTACTGTGCCTTCTGCTATTTGTAACTATGGTTACCATGATGATTACAGGCTACGGATTGAGAAGGTATGCATGTGTTTAACATATGTGGTCTCATGGAATTGTCACAATGATCCAGAGGGTTGGTGTGTGTGTGTGGGGGGGGGGATATGTGTAGCCCCATTTTATAGATTAAGAGACTGCAGCTCAATGATGTTAATGCTCAATGTCCAGCAGCCAGGAAAAGTGGACGCTGTTTGAAATCCAAAATCTGTACTCTTAGAGCTTCTGGACAATCTGAAACCATGATCGACACCAGCTTTTAATATCACAAAAGGATCTCAGGTCACTGGGTGGTGAAAAATAGACTATGTTATGATTTATCAAAAGAAAAAAAAGAAATAGATGGTATGATAAAACCACAGGACGTTGGCTGGGCTACTGACACACTAGATTTTCTAGGAATATTGGCAGTTCCTTTAGGGAGTTGACTCACGGTACATACAACTCCCTGGAAGGAGCTGAGATCACAGCATCCTTGAAAGCAGGGTCTGTGTTCTGTTAACTTTGTACCCCAGGAGGGCTGGGGCTAGTTTATACCAGCTCATGACCTCTGGTTATTAAATGTTCAGGAATTTTGTGTTTCTGTAACACAGGCACAGGAGAGTTAAATAACTTCATGAATATACATAATAATAATGAGTCCTGGTGTAGTAGTGTAGGATAAACACCAGACAGCTAACCACAAAGTTGGGGGTTCAAACCCACCAGGAGCTCCTTGGAAACCCTATATAAAGGTCACTATGAGTCAGAACTGACTTGACGGCTCTAACAACAACATTTATGGCTGGAATCGAGTCATTTCCGACCCATAGCAACCCTGTATAGGGTTTCCAAGGAGCAGCTGGTGAGCTTGAACCACTGACCTTGCAGTTCAAACAACTTTGCAGTCTGACGCATTAGCCCACAGCACCACACCAGGGCAACAACATAGATAA
>NW_006408608.1:5686087-5702262 GCF_000296735.1 Chrysochloris asiatica
GGTAAGGTGGAGGGTCAGAGAAAAAGAGGAAGACCCCCAGCGAGATGGATTGGCAAAGTGGCAGCATCAATGGGCTCAAGCGTGGTAACGATGATGAGGTTGGCCCAGGATCGGGCAGTGTTTTGTTCTGCTGTGCGTAGTGTCGCTGTGAGTTGGTACCGACTTGATGGCACCTAATAACAACAACAAAGAAAATGCTCAGAAAACAAAGGAGTGTGTCAGAGACTCAGCAACCCAGCCGACAGAGCTCTCAATAGCTGATTCTGGGCCAGTGTGAGCAACGAAGTAAACAACTGGACAGTAGTGCAAAGTATCAAATAAATATACATGAGTCCATGCTGATACAAAGGAGCTCTGGTAGAGTTGTGGTTACGAATCGGGCTGTGAACCTTAAGCAGTTTGAAACTACCAGCAGTTCCACAGGAGAAAGATGAGGCTTTCTGCTCATGCAAAGATTCCCGGAAACCATGTACAGGGTCGCTCTGAGTCAGAACCAACTCCATGGCACATAACCACCATTACCATGTCTGAGTGGATACGTACGTGGGGAAAGAGACTTGCTTATGGAAAAGTTTACCGTATTTTATGCAAATAATGTAATTCCTATGTGAATTATGCATGTTATATGTATTGTTTTCATGGGCGCATTATTTGAGAAAATACGGTCATATATTTAGGTACTGCTTCTTCCAGGAGGTGGAGCTTAATTCCCACACGGTCCTTCCTCACCCATTCATTTGACAGTGGGCTATAATTAGAGCTTTGCTTAAAGAATTAAGTATGATGGTGGTGGTGGCTATGTGTTATAGAGAAAATTCCAACTCATAGTGACCCTGAATAGGGTTTCCAAAGCTGTAAATCTTTACAGGAGCACAGAGCCTCATCTCTCTCCTGCGGTGCAGCTGGTGGATTCGAACTACTGACCTTGTGGTTAGAAGCCCAAATCGTAACCCACTATGCTACCAGAGCTCCTAAAGAATAGAGTATAGAAAGGGAAAAAGAGTAACTTAACAGTGCAGAAACCGGGCCAAAATCACCTTAACCAAATGATGAAGGGTAACGTCACCAGGGTGCTCATGAGATATCACATAGCCCTCACAAGATGGGATTAGAAACGGACTTCACGACTTCTTGTAGTATTTTTTCTGAAAGTCCATAAACTTAGTCTATTCAGAGAAAAACGTCAGATAAACCCAGATTGAGGGACTTTCTACGGGACACTTGGCCAGTACTCCTCAAGACTGACAAGGCCATGACAAACATGGAAAGACTGAAAAACTGTCACAGACCGGAAGAGTGTAAAAATTTTGACAAGTAAACACAAAAAGGCTCCCTGGAATGAATTCAGGATCCTGAAATTTAATGAGTACTAATGTACTAGTGTTGGTTTTTAGACAGACAACTACTGTGGTTACATAAGGTCCCTGATCTGTGCAAATGGCTAAGTGCTTGACTATTAGCCAAAAGGTTGGTGGTCCAAACCTACCCAGAGGCACCTTATAAGATAGTCCTGGCGATCTGCTCCCAAAAGATCAAAGCCTTGAGAACCCAATGAAGCACATGGAGTCTCCATGAGGCAGAATCATGACCACTAACAACAAACACAAATGATAAATTAGCAAAATGTTAGTAGTGGGGAAAATAGGAGACGTTATATAGGAGCTTTCGGCACTATCATTATACCTTTTCTGCAACCATTGCAAAACAAAACATTTATTTTTCTTTAACGGCCTCTGAGTTGACAGAAAAAAATATAGTACAAAACAAATATAGTTGCATACAAAAAAACACACACACACACAACACACAAAGCAACTATGAATGTAGCTTACTCATAAGAGAACTTAGTCTTTCTTCTCATTCTACTCATAACCTCCTGAGTGGCTCTGACTCATAGCAAGCTTGAAGGACAGAGTGGAACTGCCCCATGGGGTTTCCGAGGCTAAGCAGACTACCACATTTTTCTCCGACAGAGCAGCTGGTGGATTTGAACTGATGACCTTTTGTTTGGCAGCTGAGTGCTTAACAACTGCACCACTAGGGCTGTTTTACTCATAACTACATAACTGTAATGACTGGAAGGAGCAAGGAGTCAGGAAATACATTAGCCACAGCACAGAGGAGCAGCTGATTGCACAAGCCAGGATACAGACAGTAGAGCTTAGAGCAAGCAATGGGACTGTTTAATGAAGGAGCAAACGGCCTGCTTGCCTTACTGCACTTGTTTGTTGTTGTTAAGTACCGCAGAGTCAGTTCTGACTCATAGCGACCCTGCACAGGGTTTCTGAGGCTATATCTTTATGGGAGCAGAATGCCTCATCTTTCTCCCGTGGAATTGCTGGTAGTTTTGAACTGCTTACCTTGAGGTTGGCAGCCCGACTCGTAACCACTACGCTACCAGAGCTCCTTTTACTGCACTTAGGGAGCCTCTATAATTCAAAATGAGGTCACATTTTTAAGACCCCAGGAAAAGGACAAATGATGTTCAAGATTTTCAATTTGAGAAACCAGGATTATCCGTTTTAGAACATAGAAGAGTCAAGCTACATATACATTATTTTAACATTTTGGAGCCTAAAATGTAGGCTAAAGGAAATCTAACTGCATTCCAGTGTGGCGCTGTAGGACAAAGCCCTGGACCACAAGGTCAGTTTGAACCGCAATGAGTCAGAACCAAGTTGACAACACTTAACAACAACAACGGCCCAATCTTTTGAAGTCCTGGTGTGGTGAAGTAAGATAAGCAATTAACTGCTAACTGCAAATTAGGCGATTCAATCCCACCAGCTGTCCCTTGGAAACCTTATACAAGGTTGCTATGAGTCAGAACCAACTCCACGGCACTTAACAATAACACAACAACTGCATTCTGGGGTCAATGGTGGTCCAGTGGTAGAATTCTCACCTTCCATGCTGGAGACCAGAGTTCAAGTCCCACCCAGTGTGCCTCATGTGTAGCCACCACCTGTGTGTCAGTGGAGGCCTGTGTGTTGTTAGGATGAAGAATGGGTTTAAGCAGAATTTCTAGACTAAGACCAGGAAGAAAGACCGGGTGACCTACTTCCAAAATATCAGCCAGTGAAAACCTTGTGAGTCACAACAGTCCAACTGTTAATCGATCACAGGGAGGGCCCAGGACTGGACAGTGTTTCGTTTCACTGTGTGTGGGGTCTGGAACACACTCAATGGCACCTAATAACAACTATGTCTTAGCCTATCTTACTATCTTGTCTTTGTAAGTCTTCCTGTTTAAGGTTTTTCTTTTTCTTTCAAGTCCTAATAGCTTCTTGGTCAGTCCATAAACTGAGGGGAGAAGAGAGAACACATGATTTTTGCAAAAGTCTGGCCATCCTAGCCTCCAAGGAGCACTCTGGCTGTACTTGTTCCAACACAGATCTGTTTGTTTTTTTGGCAGCCTGTGGTATTTTTATTATCCTCTTCTAACACCATAACCCCTAGACATGTTGGAGTCCTGGTGTGGCACTGTGGGTTAATGTGATGGACTGCAAAGTCATCTGAACCACAAGGTCACCAGTTCAAGCTCACCAGCAGCTCCTTGGAAATGGACTCAACAGCACCCTTAGACATAGCCGACTTTAATTCAGCCAGTGAATGGAAGATCGTGAAGCAAAGTTAAGAAAAGCAGTGCTGTGGCTACAGGATGGAGAGAGAATGTGATCTTCCAGAACAAACAGGAAGCAGCCGCAGGCTGAGGTTTCTGGGTTGGGTCTGTGCTCTGCTGCACCAGGATATCAAGGCTTCAGCCTGAGCTCAGCCCTCTCTCCTCCCTGATGCTGTTGGTTTGGTCTGTGGATACTTGGTGACAATGTGAATCTTGAGAGGCTTTCTGTGTGCTGTGGGCTGCCCTGGGCCCTCTTCCTTTGATATTAAAAAACATGGTCACAGAGTTTCCCATCACATGAGCAGGTACACGCACAGGGCTTGTACACGTACAGTATAGAGGAAAATGCTACTACATGATCGAGTTGGGAGCTGTTTGTTCTGAAGTGAACAAACTGTCTTGTCACTCAGTCAATAGTTACCCAGCCCTGTTGTTACTGTTGTGTGCTGTTGAGTCCATTCTGATGCACAGCAATCCTTTGGGGCAGAGGAGAATTGTCCCATAGGTTTCTTAGGGGAAGCAAGTTGCCAGGTCTTTTTGCCCTTGGAATGGCTGCTGGGTATTTAATTAGCAGCTGAAAGTTTAACCATTGCACCACTGGGGCTCCTTTATCCAGGCCTGTTGTTGTTATTGTTGTTAGGAACCATGGAGTCAGTACCAACTCACAGCAACCCGATGCACAACAGAACAAAACACTGCCCAGTCCTGCGTCATCCTCACAATTGCTGCTACATTTGAGCCCACTGCTGCTGTCACTGGGCCAATCCATCGCCTTGGGGGTCTTCCTCTTACTCGATGGTCCATTTTACCAAGCATGATGTCCTTCTCCAGGGACTGGTCCCTTTTGATGATATGTCCAATGTATGACCATCCTGGCTTCCAAGGAGCACTCTAGCTGTACTTCTTCCAACAGAGATTTATTTGTTCTTCTGGTGGTCCATGGCACTTTGAATAATCTCCTCCAACACCATAACTGAAATGCATCAATTCTTCGGCAATCTACCTTGTTCATTTTCCAACTTTCACATATATATGAGGCTACTGAAAATACCATGGCTTGGGTCAGGCGCACCTTAGTCCTTAAACTGACATCTTTGCTCTTGAACCAGTCCTAGTTATATGCAAAGTCCATGTCCTTCTCAAGCACAGGATCTTTTTAAAGGCCCCATGAGGATGGAGTTCTGGTGCTGCGCTGTGGGTTAATACGCTGGAGTGCAATGTCGGTTTAAAACGCAAGGTCAGCAGTTCAAACTCATTGACCACTCCTCAGAAACCTTACATACAGTCACTATGAGTCAAAACCAACTCGATGACATTTAACAATAACAACAAAGATAGAAACATTGCCTTTCCTAAGGACAGGTGACTGTCCCCCAACTCTGAGATTCTCAGTTTCATCACACCCTGTCACCAGAAGAGAAAAATAAACTACTCTGCTTCCTTGGAAATCAGTCTTGGACTTTCCCAGTTGAGAAGTGGATGCATTGACATTTTCTTCTTTCAACCTCCTGGCTCCCAATCTCACTGTTATTGTCCTTTGCTGTTGAGTTTATTTAAACTCACGGCTATCCCATGTACAAAGGAACCTTACATTGTTCCTTCCGGCAACATCTTCACAATCGTAGGTATGCTTAAGCCCACAGTTGCAGCCTGTGTGTATTTTGAGTGTCTTCCAACCTGGTGGTGGTGGTGGTTATGTGCCGTGGAGTTGGTTCTGACTCATAGCGACCCTGTATAGGGTTTCTGAGGTTGTAAATCTTTATGGGAGCAGAAAGTCTCATCTTTCTCCCACAGAACAGCTGGTAGTTTCGAACTGCGGACCATGAGATTAGCAGCTCAACTCATATCCAACCACTATGCTACCAAAGCTCCTTGCCTTCCAAACTAGGGGACTCATTTTCCAGAACTATATTGGGTAATATGCTGTTGTGATCCATAAGGTTTTCATTGTTCAATGTTTAGAAGTGGATCACCAGATCTTTCTTCCTAGTCTTAATCAGGAAGCTCTGCTGACACCTTTCCATCACAGATGACCCTGCAGGTATAAGAAATACTGGTGGCATAGCTTTCCATATTATAGCGATATGCATGCTACCAAGTGTAGTAAATGGACAGATGGATTCCATTGCTGCTATTAAGTCAAGTCTGATTCAAAGTGACCCTGGGGGACTGCTCCATTGGGTTTCTGAGACTATAAATCTTTACAGAAAGACACAGCTTCATCTTTCTCCCCTGGAGGGGCTGGTGGACTTGAACTGCTGACCTTGTGGTTAGTAGCCCAATATGTAACTCATTACATCACTAGGACTCTTTGACAGATGTGTTAGGGAGATTCATTCAGTAGGAACACTTTCTTGTGTCATGAAAATTTTGTGTATGTATGTCTGCTCTCCACTCATTCCTCCTTCTAGATGGTCCCCTAATTTTCTAGGAGGAGAGAATACTTCTCTACCCTATCCCACCCCCCAATTCTGAGTTCATGTGAGTCTGGTGGGTCCCTGTGGCTCCATGGGAGGGAACATAACCCAAGTCGGCTTGCTGATCTTACCAAAAGGTTGGTGGTTCAAATACACCCAGAGTAAGAAAACTCATCAATCTCCTGAAAGGTCACAGCCGGTGATAACTCCTCGGAGCACAACTCTACTTTGCAACATGGGGTCTTGCTGAGTTGAAATCAACTCAGTGGTAACGGGTATGGTATATTTCGAACACAGATTTCCCAGCTTTGTCTTAAAGAGATAATGGGCATAATGTTCAAAACCTATTTTTCAGTTTGTTGGGTTTTTTTAATTCTTCAGTTAACTAGGTCAACTATCAGTTAGTGCAGTTCTTGAAAGACAGTAGGAATGCAATACGAGTTAGTTCTTTCTCTATGTATACTTTTTAGCTCTACTTTTAGAAACATTAACAATGAAAATGGCGAAATAGCCGTGTTAAGAGCAGGGATCAGCAAACATTTTCTGTAAAGGGCCAGGCAGTAAAGATTTGTAGCTTTGCTGGTTACAAGGTCACTGTTATGATGGCTCACCTCTGTCCTCATAGTGGGAAAGCAACAATGAACAAAAGGGACATGAATGAGTGAGTCTGTGTCCTAATAAAACTTTATTTACAAAACCAGATGATGACCTGGGTTTGGCCTAAGGGCCACAGTTTGCCAACCTCTCTAGTTGGACTTCTGGTGTGGCGCTATAGGATCAGCACTGGACAGCGAATCACAAGATCCAAGTCAGCAGTTCAAACCCACCAGCTGCTCCTCAGAAACCCTGTACAGGGTCACTATGAGTCAGATCCAACTTGATAAAGCACTTAACAACAACAACAGTTAAGACTAGCATTAAACACAATTGCGCTTAAGTTCCTCTTCTGCCTCTCATGAATGGCTTTGCATGACTGATGAGTGTCTTACTTTGTGTCTCACTTGCAAAGCAAAGCAACAGTGATAACAGCGACTTCTTTGTTTGTGAGAATTGAATGTGATATGCTTAGAACATCTCCTGGCACATAATCCTGAGTGTCCCATAAGCATTAGCTATCAGACTTTATCATCATCAAAAAAAGAAACCAAAAGGGTTGAGTTTGTCCAGAAACTTAAGCATATCCCAGGCAAAAGGAGGCTCTTGGAGGCAAATGAAGAAGCTAATGATAGAAATTATTATCAGTGGCTCTCCTTTTTTATCTTCATGTTATATCACCTCATCCCCTATCAGTAGGTGAAATGGTAGTAGGTCTGGGATTTGCAGAGCCCCCCTTAACCATCCTGCAGGTCATGGCCAGTGACCTGGACTCTCACGTCCACAAGGCACCCTGTGCTGTTAGTCTAGGACTCAGGAAATTGGGATTTGAATTCTGACTGCTCTGTGACAGATATGTAACATTGGGGAGTCTCTGAGCCTCTTTACTGTTGTTGTTCAGTGCTATCAAGTCAGTCCCAATTCATAGGGACCCTGTATAGAGTTTCCGAGGTACGGCTGGTGGATTTGAATCATTGACCTTGTGGGTTCAAACTGACCTTGTGGTCCAGTGCTTAAATCCTCCAGCACCATACCAGAGCATCCATTAATAACATGCTAGGAGTGGTTCCAATGACCTCTCTAAAGATTCTGAAGGGGGAAAAGAAGCCTGCGATGAATAGGGACCTGTGTCAGGGACAGGTTAAGACCACTGGGCCCTGGACCTCCTTCATCCTTGCCTTTGCCATGAGTCCTCTCCTACTGGACAGGAATCAAGACAAGGGGGAGGACATCTCTAGTCCAATAAGAATAGTAACATTAAGAGGAACAGCTGGAGACAGAGATAAGGCTATCAGGACCCGAAACCCTGATAGAGGGAAGCGGCTGGTTACAGGCAGACACCCCATGAAGATAGTGCTTAGAGCTGACAACTGCAGAAGGCACTTCGTTTCCAAGAAGCCTGTGCCCCTTTTCTAAAAATCAATGAATATTAAACACACCACTCCTCTTAATCAATATGTATTAGCCCACTCTTGGAAGAGGAGACCCCATACTTTTATAAGCCAGTGCACCCCAATCCCAAAGGGTCTTTCTTCTCCACTCGCGGAGACAGTTCTGCTTCTCTCTCTAACGTGTACTTTTGCTTTGCAATAAAGAGCTTCTGTTGTTGTTGTTGTTAAGTGCCGTCGAGTTGGTTCTGACCCATAGTGACCCTGTATAGGGTTTCCGAGGAGCAGCTGGTGAACTTGAACTGCCGACCTTGAGGTTCAAACCGACTTCGCAGACCAGCGCATTAAGCCACATTAGGACTCCAAAGAGCTTCTGAGTGAATGCTCATTTATTGTTTGTGAGTGATTGAGAAGCAGTGACTTGGTAGGACTAATTCTTTAACCCACACACCCCCGAGAGCGAGAGGGACCAGGAAAAAACTTGCCACCTGCTTAGTAGAAACTGGAAACTGAGGCTCAGAGAAGTTACAAAAGTTGCAGGTGGAATGTGAACTTGGGTCGGTCTGACTCCAACGTCCTTGTTTTCCTCACTGCACTCCAGCAGAACCAAATACCAAACCAAACTGTGGCTGTAGAGTTGATTCTGACTCATGGTGAACTGATCCATAGCATTTTCTTGTCTGTAGTCTTTACGGACTCTTTAGGGAAGCAGATTACCAGGACTTCCTTCCGCAGCACCACTGGGTCAGTTCCAACTGCCAAGCTTTAGGGTAGCAGCCAATTGCAGAGCTTCCTCATTAAAGCAAGCAGCAGCAAAGACAAGCTAGTAGAGGGCGCACTTTGCATTGGGCATGATGTCAAGACGGGGTGTGAAGGATGATAACCAAATGTCACATGGTGTGGGTGTCTCTGGCTGGGACAGGACCAGGGCAGAGCAGGTTAAAGGGAAAGTCACGCATGGGCAGCTCACCCTGTCCCCAACCTTGACAGCTGACACTTCTCTTTCAGGATAGTCCAGAGCCCCATCTTGAATCACTGCCGGTAGAGCCAAGCACCATGAGAGGGAAACAGCAGCCAAAGAGCTTCAGAGCTCTCATGAGACAACTTACACAGTATTTGTGGCCTCAGGCTTCCTCCCTCTTTTCCATTTAGATTTGCCATTTTCAGAGCAGAAAAATGCACTATTTACATGCTTTAGTGAAATACCGTTTCCACTTCTAGCTGCTTTATATGAACACCACTGCTGTTGATATTCAATCCACTGTCACTGAGTCAATTCTGACTCACAGTGACCCTACAGGGTCCTTTAGAACTGCCCCACAGGGCTCCCAAGGCTGTCATCTATACTGCTACATCTTCCTCTAGCATAGCAGCTGGTGGGTCTGAACCTCCAACCTTTTAGTTAGCAGCTGAGAGCTTAACCACTGAGCCACTAGAACTCCTTACTATTGATGTTGTTGCTAAGTGCCATTGAGTCAGCACTGTCTCATAGCGACCCTGTGTAGGGTCTCTGAGGAGCGACTGGTGGGTCTGAACCACCAACCTTGAGGTTAGCAGTCAGTCCAGTGCTTAACCTACAGCGCCACAGGACAGCCCGATTTTCACAACTGCCTTTATGGATATCAAAATGCATTAAAAGACAAACAAACAAACCAAAAACAAACCAAAAAAGCCACAATCAAGTCTCAGGATAGGGCAGGCATGTCTAATTCTGTGAATTCAATTTCACACATGGGATTCTGAGGATGACTTCCTGTTATTACTTAATGGCTAATTCAAGACATTGTACATAGCAACTAACCCTATGAGATGTGCCCAGGGATGGAGCACAGAAGGCAGGAAGGGATAGGAAAGAAGGAAGACAGACTGAGAAATTCATGGAAGGCTGCGTTTACACTGTGTGGGGATTTTACATCCATCAATGTCACACAAAAATGTGTGTATGAACTGCAGAATGGAAAACCAATTTGCTCTGTAAGCATTCCGCCAAGTCATAATGAAAACCATGCAGGTTGTGCCCAACCCCCCAAAACTCATGGGGGTGTGGTCCCCAGGACTATGACATGAATGTGTGAATGGTGCCCTTGAAGCTTTGTCCACTGTACTGCTGACTGTTCTTTGCCAAACTATGACTGTAGCAAGTGTTGTTGTTAAGTTACATGAAGTGGTTCTGACTCATAGCAACTCTGTATAGGGCTTCTGAGAAGCGGCTAGTGGGTTTGAACCAGTGACCTTGCGGTTCAAGTGGACCTTTCAGTACAGTGCATTAACTCACAGCACCACACCAGGACTCATTAACAAGTTTACTGCTGGGCATATCCTGGAGGCAACTACCAAGAGGTTTTTTTCTTTTTTCCCTTCCCACCTTGGATGCCATTCCGTGAGTCATGTATATGAAAATGTATTCACCTGGACTCCAGGTGTGGCTGTAGGATCAGCATCGGACTGGGAACCACAAGGTTGGCAGTTTAAACTCACAAGCTGCTCCTTGGAAACCCTAAGTCAAAACTGACTCCACAGCACTTAACAACACCAATTCACCTGATACCAGGGAGCTCTTGAGCAGTTTCCTGTCCAAAGGAATGCTCACAAAATGAAGCAACAGGGCTTCTAACGTGCTAGCTCCTGCTAATTTGTGCTGCACTAAGCAATTTACAAACGGTGTGCCCTTGACTACTAACCAAAAGGCTGGTGGTACTAACCCACCTAGAGGCACCACAGAAAAAAAAAAAGCCTTGCTATCTGCTTCCATAGGAGCTCTGGTAGCGTAATGGTTAGGAGTTGGGCTGCAAACCTCAAGGTCAGCAGTTCGAAATTACCAGCCATTCCGCAGGAGTAAGATGAGGCTTTCTGCTCCTGTCAAGATTTACAGCCTTGGAAACCCTACACAGGGTAGCTATGAGTGGGAACCGACTCCAAGGCACACAACCACCACCACCACCGTCTGCTTCCATAAGCTTAAAGCCAAGAAAACTTTACTCTTACTCATAACACATGGCATCTCCATGCGTCATCACCAACTCAACAACAATGGTTTGTGTGTGTGTGTTTTTTTTAAATACTATTTCTGTTGTTGTTAAATGCCATCAAATTGGTCCCAACTCATAGTGACCCATACAGGGTTTCTAAGGAGAAGACTGATCTTGTGGTTAACAGTCCAGTGCTTATCCTACAGCACCACACCAGGACTAATGGATTAATAATTAATAATGTAGTAATACCATGTGGTTGTTGTTGTTAAGTGCCGTCGAGTCAATTCTGACTCATAGTGACCCCATATAGAGTTTCCAAGCAGCAGCTGGGGAACTTGAACTGCCAACTTTGTGGTTCAAACCGATGTTGCAGTCCAGTGCATTAACTTGCAGAAAAGTTTATCCCATGGGAAAATGAAAAACTCATGCCTGGCAGGACCCCCCTACCCCAAATCAATCAGACACTGGAGCAAGCAGAGATCAAGACAGCCACACTTGGGAAAACTGCACCCCAAGATTCGGTGAGAATGACTCTTTAGTACCTTTTTTATTTTAGCCTGCAGGTCTGGGCCAGCAAAAATGAACACAACCGATAGTCCATGGGACTGCCCCTCACTCAGGCCGGGAGGGACCCCTCCATTAATGGCAGCTTGGAGGATGCTAACGGAGTGGTACAAAGGTTAAATGCTCGCTATGCTGCTAGCTGAAAAGTTGGTGGTTCGAATCTGCCTAGAGGTTCCAGGGAAGAGAAGACCTGGCATTCTATTTCCATAAAGGTTACAGCCTAGGAAACCCTATAAGGTCGTTCTGCTCTGTCTCATGGGGTCTCTAAGAGGATGCTTCTATAAAAGTCTCTTGACCTAGGTACATTCTGAGAGTGAGTCCAGAGCACTTTTGTGAGTCTGGGAGTGCGGGAGGGTTGGGGTTGGGGATGGGGGAGATACACAAGTGGGGAGGGCTCAGCAGAAGCAGAGGAGGTTTGACTCCTCCCTGGGAGGTTCAGGCTGTGGAGCAACACTACCCAGGTGCCCTGAGCCCAGACCAGGGGAGAAGCTTTGCAGCTACCTGCAGGCCTTGTAGAATGCAGCCAAGTGCAACTGTAATTAGAAATGCAGATGGGCAGAATTCAGGAGAAGTCAAATGATGGTGAAATTGTGCTTTGCTGTTATCTTGAACATCCGTCTATGGTATTGTTCTAGCTAGCACCAGACTAATTGGTTTTCTTCCCTCCCCTGTCTCAAGAGAGGATAGAGTTTAATGTGCACTGATTAGCTGTGTGACCTTGGGAAAATTGCTTAACCTCTCTGAGTTTTCGATTCCATCTGCAAATTGGAATTTGAGGTTGTTGTGAGCATGAAAGCAAGGAAAGTAGGTAAATTGTTTAGCACAGTGTTCTTTGTTACTCATCACAGTACCAATGAGATACCACACACACCCAGTAGTTGTTGAACTGATTCCAACTCACGGCAACCCCAAATGTGCCAGAGCAAACTGCTAGCACCATAGGGTTTTCAATGGCCAGTTTTTTTCACAAGTAGATCGCCAGGATTTTCTTCCAAGGTGCCTCCAGGTGGAGTTATACCTCCAACCTTTCAGTTAGCAGATGAGTGTTAACTGTTTACACTATACCTTACAAAGTGGGTAAAAACATCAAAAACAACTAGTTGTTTTAAAGCCATTTCCAGCTCATGGCAGTCCCATGTGTTGTGACGTAGAAGTGTCCTCCATAAGCTTTTCATGGCCGTGACCTTTTGACAGCAGATCACCAGGCCTTTCTTTCAAGGCACCTCTGAGTGGCCTCAAACAGCCCACCGTTTGGTTAGCATTCTAGAGCTTAAGCATTTGTACCACCCCAGGATTCCTCATTCCAATGCCAGAAACCCTGTTGTCTCTTTCTTAAAAAAAACACACAACTTCTTCTTCCTCCCCCACTGTCAGGAGGGAGAGCTCTTCGAAAGCTACATTAACCGCTCGTTCCCATACTTGTCTAATTACAAGAATCACATCTTAAATGCAGTGCCCCTGAGGTTTCTTTTTGGGGTGAGGGGAATGTTCTGTAAGTAGATAATTAATGATGGTTACACACTGTTCCGCGGGAGAAAGATGAGGCTTTCTACTCCTGTAAAGATTTACACCCTCGGAAACTCTGTACAGGGTCGCTATGGGTCGGAAACGACTCGATGGCACATAACAACAACAACAACACACTGTTTAAATAAACTAACGTTTTTTCAATTGTACACTGAAAATGGGTGGATTTTATGATATGTGTAGTGTGTTGTTGTTGTTATGTGCTGTTGAGTTGGTTCCGACCCATAGAGACCTGCACAGGGTTTCCGAGGCTGTAAATCTTTACAGGAGCAGAAAGTCTCATCTTTCTCCCATGGAACTGCTGGTAGTTTTGAACTGCTGGCGTTGAGATTAACAGCCTGATTCGTAACCACTACGCTACCAGAGCTCCTAATGTATAGTATAGTCGAGTCCTAGTGTGGCACTGTGGAGTCCAGCTGTGGTGCTGTGGGTTAATGCGCTGGACTGCAAAGTTGTTTGAACTGCAAGATCGGTGGTTCAAGCTCACCAGTCGCTCCTCAGAAACACTATACAGGGTCGCTATGGGTTAAACCAGCTCAACGACACTTAACAACAACAATAAGTGTGGCACTTCAGGGTAAGCACTGGACTGCTAACCACAGGTCAGTGGTTCAAACCCACCAGCTGCTCCTGGAAACCCTATACAGGGTCACTATGAGTCAGCACCGACGCAACGGCATACAACAACAATGTAGTATATTCCAATAAACCTGTTAAAAGCAAAGAAACACATGCAGTGTCCCGAAGGAGGAGGCTTTTGGGGTGATGGATAGCCACTATCTCCATTATGTGAAGGTTTTACCTGTGCATTTCTGGGTCAAAACTTATCAGAGTACATGCTTTAAACCTCGGGATTCTGGCTAGAGTCTCTAATCTAATTTCTTCTTACCCAAACTTGTCCCAGAAAAGATTCTAGGCTGCTGAGCTCTGAAGTCTCTGCCACTTTCTTGGTGGTGGCGAATGGGTGAAACATTCCATCTGAGTGAACCACACCGAAGATATTAACTCTCTGCTCACCAAGAGCTAAGCACTGTGTGAAGAGTTTTATAATCATCATCACCGCATTCAACCCTCAAAATAAGTCTGAAGTCACTGCTGTTATCAGCCTCATTTTAGAAATGTGGAAACCGAGGCCCAGAAGGGTCAAATGGATTGCTCAAGAGAACACAGAGTAAGAGGCAGGACTGGGGATTGGACACAAGCCTGTGTCACTAACCTCTCTCCTGTACTGCTTCCCAGGGGAACCTCAGGTTCCTTGTGAGTAAGTTCTTAAGGGCAACCTTTGTGTTAGATGTCGCTTAAGTCGGGGCTGTAATTTAGGCCAGGACCCCAGGAACATTCCTGCTCTGGGGTTTAACAACAACAACAACCATGTGTTTGGGGTCTACTTGGGGCTGGGCACTGAGTTTCTTGTTTTACAGCTATTCTTTCATAATGCCACATGCCAAGGACCGATGAGACAGCTGACAACCAGGGATACACAGAACGCTGGTCAGAGTCAGGAGGCTGAGGAGAGATGATTTGTCCCCAAACGAAAGAGCCATCTCTGAAATGTCAGAAGCCTGCACCTTTGTGTGCTCATGAAGCTGTACATTCTCAGGAAAATGTTACCTCTTCTGGGTGGTGAAAATGGTCCCCATTCGGTGACTTACCTGGAGGTTGGCAGTTTGAACCCACTCACTGGCACCACAGAAGAAAGGTCTGGCAATGTCCTTCCATAAAGATTGTTGTTGTCAGTTGTTATGAAGAGGTTTCTGACTCACAGCGGCCCCATGTATTGGAGCAAAACTGTGCCTCAGAGGACTTGCAAGGCTGGGACCTTGTGGAAGCAAATCCAGGCCTGTCTTCTGTGGTGCCAGTGAGTGGCTAGGTTCGAACCACCAGTCTTTCAGTGAATAGTCATCTGCTTTATCATTTGCAGTACTCAAATGTTATGGGGCACAGTTCTGCTCTGTAACACACAGTCACACTAGATGGCAATGGATGTGTGGTATTTTTGTGTGTGATGGCCACCATGCCACAAAGGAGTCCTGGTGTGGCGCTGTGGGTTATTGCACCAGACTGCAAAGCCATTTGAACTGCAAGGTCAGCGGTTAAAGCTCACCAGCTGCTCCTCGGAAACCCTATACAGGGTCGCTATGGGTCGGAACCGACTTAACAACTTAACACCAACAACCATGCCACGATTGGGTGTAATCCAACAAAGGCCAGGAGAGGGAGTGAAGACTCTCTCCTCTGACAGGAGCTCCCAAGATCCACGTGAAGGGTTTGAACTTGGTCTGACATCTGCTGTCACTTGTGTGCACAGCGTGAGATGAGACTGAAAGCTAGCCCTCTGATGTATCTGAATACTAGACTACCGGGAAGGCCACACAGCACCGCCACTTCCGCTTCCCCGCAACCACCGGGACTCACCAAGGGTGGGTTTTCGATGACCAATTCGTAGGTCAGCCCTGTAGACCCAAACCTCAGGATGTCCCCGGGTAACAGCTTCACAGCCACATTCTGGATGTGGCAGTCATTGACGAAAGTGCCGTTGCGGGAATTGAAGTCCTGGAGGATAAAACTGCTCTCGGACTCGTTGTATTCAATGAGGGCGTGGTGGTTGTCGATATCCGCAGACTGAAATGCACAAGAAGAAAAATAATGATTGTGACATGTACATTAACGTCACCAGAACCCTCACTTCATAGCCAGAGGGTCAGAGTGGTTAAGTGACTTGCACAGGGCCACACACAGGTAGTAAGGGCTGGAACTGAAATATGTGCTCAGCTCTGTCTGACTCTGGACCCAGCAAGAGGTACTTCATCCAAGCTGTTGGGTGAAGAATTGAGCAAGGCACAGGCAAAGGTAACTAGGGGAATCTTCAGAGCAAATGCTTGGCCAACAAATTGACCGTTTTCTAGTTCCCTGATCCCACACAGGTGTATTTTTGTTTGTCATGAATGGTAGGGTAGGAAGCAGAAATGGTCCAAACGTAGGTCACAAACGCCAGTCAGCAAACAACTACAAACCTACAAGGACAGTGACAAGTGCATGAAATAGGACACGTATAATTAAGGGGGTATGTAATGACGGTGTTGTTGTTGTT
>NW_006408608.1:5706762-5713028 GCF_000296735.1 Chrysochloris asiatica
GGATTGGCCAAGTGACAGTATCAATGGGCTCAAGCGTGACAACAATTGTGAGGTTGGCCCAGGACCAAGCAGTGTTTCGTTCTGTTGTGCACAGGATTGCTATGAGTCAGTACTGACTCGATGGCACCTAACAACCACAACATATTTTAAGAGTTTCCCGGGAGCTGGATCCTGCCAAAACACTTTCATGTTTTGTGCCATCGAGTCAGTTCCAAGGAGTGACTGGTGAGCTTGAACCACCAACCTTGCAGTTCAAACAGACTTTGCAGTCCAGTGCATTAACCCAGAGTGCTAGCAGCTCTATCTACTCTGACCTATGAGACTGACCCAGTGGCCAGAGTGTAGGTTTTTTGGTTTTATACAGAAGGTTGCCACGAGTTGGAGGCGACTTGATAGCTGCTAACAACAATAAGGACAACACCACAGGTGAAGAAGCAGCAACACTCGGGTGTGAAGTGACTCACCCCAGATCAAGCTGAACCCATGTGGAAATCAAAACTCCACAGTCTTGATGCATACCCCCTGCTTTTCCAAGTAGAGAATTATTTCATAATCAGAGAGGGGAGGGATGGAATTGAATACAGAAAACAAATTGACATTTAAAATAAGTTATGTAGTAAGCCCATAGGGAGCTCTGGTGGTGTTGTAGGATAAGCATGGGACTGTTAGCCTCAAGGTGGACAGTTCAAACCCACCAGTCATTCCACAGGGGAAAGATGAGGCTTTCTGCTCCCATGAAGACTGACAACTTCAGAACCCTGTACAGGATCAATACGGGTAAGAATCAACTCAATGGTGGTAAGTCTGAATGTGTCAGTTAGAAGTCCTGATGATGATGTTGTAGAAGAAGCTCCAGATCGTTAATCACAAGGTTGGCAGTTCAAACCCATCAGTTGCTCCTTGAGAGAAAAAAATGAGGCTTTCTCCTCTTGTATAAGATTTAGTCTTGGGAACCCTATATGACAGTGGGTTTGGTTTGGGGTTCTTGCTTTGATTATTACATGCCATCGAGTCAATTCTGACTCATAGTGACCCTATGTAGGGTTTCTGAGGAGCGGCTGATGGGTTTGAACCACTGACCATACAGTTAGCAGTCCAGTGTTTATCCTACAGCACCACATCAGGACTCCAGTTTGGGGTTGTTGTTATTAAGTATTGTGGAGTTGGTTCCAACTCATAGTGACCCTGTACAGGGTTTCCAAGGCTATACATCTTTATGGGAGCAGAACGCCTCATCTTTCTCCTGTGGAACAGCTGGTAGTTTCGAAATGCTGACCTTGAGGTTGGCAGCCTGACTCATAACCACTACGCTACCAGAGCTCCTTAATTTGGGGTAGTAAATTTATAAAATACCAAGGTTTTAAAATGAGTATTTTATGAGTTCATTTTATGACTTCATGACTATTGTATTATACTGAAGCCTCCCTCATTTATGACCCTCCCTCATAACCAAGGCTCAGCTTGGACTTGGAGCTTTCCTTTGGAGCCAGTTTTAACCTTGCAGTATCTGGGATTCGGAAGTCCACTCTCCAGCATAACCCGTCAACCTCAGACCTTAGTTCACCTTGCTCTTTGCTTCCCATCCACTTCCCTATTAGTGTCCCTCTCTGTTTACTTCCTCCCTCTGCGGTTCCTCTCCCAGACTGGATCCCTGCCCTAGCTCCGTAATTCCTTCAAGTCATCCCACCCTGAGTCTTTCTGCCACCCTTTCCCTCACTGGTCTGTTACCCTTGGGTCCCTGGTCTTCTACAGTCATGCAATTTGATTAACAGATCCTTCAGAAGGTTAGTGGTCTAAACTCTCCCAGAGGCTCGGCAGAAGAAAGGTCTGTCAGCCAGCTTCCATAAAGATTACAGCAAAACCCGATGGAACACACTTCTACTCGGTCACACTTGAAGACGCAGTTTAGATAGCAGCCGGGTTAAGTCAGCTCTCTTCCATTTGCTCTGCAGTATCTTGTCTCCCTTCTCCACTACCTGCTGCCCCAGTGGGCTCCTGGCCTCTGGCTTTCTGTTGGGTTTAGCCAATGGGAGATGGGAACAGGGAGGAACAAGGTGGTGACCCCAGATGGGCTATAGTCCCCCCAGGCAGCTCTGTCCACCCAGCCCCTCTGTGTCTCTGGTTCCATGGAATGCCCCTGTCTCGCTGCCCCTTCAGCTCTGAGGGTGGAATGTCTCCTCACTCACACCAACTCTGGACACTACATACCCCAAGGCTGAGGAACTTCCCTGAGACCCAGGGAGGAGTCAGACTCTTCACCAGGCACTGGTCCACAGTGGCCGTTTTCCTCCCCGATTCTGCTCATCGCCACCAGAGCTGGCTCTCAAAATGACTACCAAATCTTCCCCAGGTTAAACACCTTGAGGGGAGAGGGAGTTTTCAACTTCTAAACAAGCTAAGAGTTCAACGCTTAGTCTAGTTGACAGGACATTTCTACACTTGGGCAGCAACATGCCAATTTAACTCTTTCCTCTCATGCTAATGAGCACCAAACACCTCCAGGCCTTGGCACAGACTGATTCTTACACCTGCGATGCCCTTCTCTGCCTCGGTGTCTACAAAATACCCAGCTTTCTCTTTGCAGAGGCAACTCAGGTTTGGTCTGTTCTGAGAAGTCTTGGTCTTCTTCCATTCATAGACATGGCGCAGCCTGGGTCAACATTGCTCTTTATCCAAGTTTCCCACTAGGGGGAGCCACCTTAGACTATTATACGAATACTGTTGTGAAGTGTCATCAAGTCGGTTCCAACTCATAGCAACCCAGTACAGGGGTCCAAAGAGCGATTGGTGAGTTTGAACCGCCAACCTTGTGGTTCAAACCGACCTTTATCCCACAGCGCCACACGAGGACTCTATTATACAAACAAGGGCCACCATTTCATTATATTACTATTGTTGTTGTTAGTGGCATCGAGTTGGTTATGACTCATAGCGACCCTGTATAGGGTTTCTGAGGAGCAGCTGGTGAGCTTGAACCACCAACCTTGTGATCCAGTGCTTATCCTTCAGTGTCACACCAGGATCATTTTTATTCCTGATTCCACACTGAGGTATTTCCCTAGGTTAGTCGCTGACTATATACACCTTTGTGGGATACTTTGAAATACGTCCAGGGAGCCCTGGTGGCACTGTGGGATAAGCACTGGACCAAAAGGTAACAATTCAATCACATCAGCTCCTCTGTGGGAGAAGGATGAGGCTGCTTCCTCCCACAAAGACTTACAGTCTCAGAAATCCTATAACGGCTGAGTATTATGTGAGTCAGAAGTGATTTCATGGTAGTGGATTTTTGACTTTTGTCTCTCTCTTTCCTTGTAGCTCTAGACTGTAGGGACCATGTTTCATTCTTCCCACTGATGTACCCCAGGCTGAGCTCAGTGCTGAGGGTCCCGGCAAATATTTATGGAATGAAAGAATAAAAACAATTGGGGACCCTGGGCTTCCTCTTGCCATTAGGGAACTGAACTATTTCCTTCCAGGATGCAGAAAAAATCTGCAAAAATCAATGTTCACTTTTATTTTCTTCATTGTACTTTGCTGTAGTCTCTCAATTCTCTTTAACAATAAGCATGTAACTACTCGTCATTAGTGGAAAAAGTCAACGCTGTCTAAGTATTATGACAACTGCAACCAACATAATATGTCAACCTTGCAAATGTGTATAAATCTACAGAAGCACGACTTCCTATCATTTAGGACTTACTCAAGTAAAGAGAATAAAAGTCTCTTTTATTATTTGCTAGATATACCTTCTGGATAATTACAAAGCTAGCTTTTTCCTTTTAGATTTAGATTTTTCTTTGAACTTTATTTAGTGGAATGACTTCTAGTGCATGGATCATTTGTTGTTGTTTTCAGGTGCCATCGAGTCGGAACCGTCTCATAGCGACCCCATCCACAGCTGAACGAAACAATGTCCGATCCTGCGCCAACCTCACTACCGCTGCCACACTTGACGCCATCAATGATGCCACCTGGCTAATCCATCTCGTTGGGGCTCTTCCTCTTTTTCTCTGACCCTCCACCTTACTCATCATGACATCCTTCTCCAGCGACTGTTCCCTCCGGACAATATGTCCAAAGTATGAGAGACAAAGTTTAACCATCTTGGCCTCCAAGGAGCACTCTGGCTGCACTTCTTCCAAAACAGATCTATTGGTTCTTTTGGCAGTCCATGGCACTTTTAGTATTCTCCTCCAACACCACAACTCAAAGGCATCAATTCTTCTACGATCTTCCTTATTCACTGTCCAGCTTTCGCATCCATATGAGGTTATTGAAAATACCATGGCTTGGGCCAGGTGCACCTTAATCCTCAAGCTGGATTATATAAATTCTAAATTGATGGTTGAATTATTACTCAGGGTGGTCTGTAGCATTGATGAGGTTAATTAGAAAGGCCCAATTTGACAGCAGAGAGGCGATTTTCATTTTGTCTCCTTATAAAACGGGAAAATGTTAACGCGTCTGTAGGTTTCAGTTCTTCCAAACAGACCTGTGTGTCTACACCCCCTTTTGAAAACAAATCTGCTCTCCAAACTCCACTGAAGCTTTGGGAAGAGGCCTTGTCAAAGGGAAGATAAAAGCAGTCCTCAAAAGTCTCTTCACAAAGTATCTGGCAATTCAGGTATCAACTGTTTTCTGAGACCCCCCACCCCCTGGTAAGCTCATGCTTCCGGAAACAAATGATTCCTTCCTAAAATAATGTGACCATTGCCGGCCGGCAGTGATAACTGACATCTTAAACTATAACCGAGGAGACGGAAGTAGTCAACTCTTTGTATAAAACGAACCCAACTCCAACATTAGACGGTCTCTGGCCATATATTGATCTACTCTGTCTGTTCCCCTTTCCAACAAAACATCAGCAGATTCCCATTTCAGTTCTGTGTACACCTGAGAATTACACACACACACACATACACACACACTCATTTCTCTTTTGTTGTTGTTATGTGCCATCGAGTCGGTTCCGACCCATAGTGACCCTGTATAGGGTTTCCGAGGGTGTAAATCTTTCTCTTTTAGAAGGCTGTAAAACAATTGACTCAATTAACAGCACTTAACAACAACAACAACAATACAGATTGATTAGGATGCCTTTACTGAACACCAGGAACCAGGCTTTTTATATGCATTGTCTTATCTAATCTTCATGATAACCCCATGAGGTCAGTGGTTCACAAATGGGGAATTGCGAACCTGGCCCGTTTAAGTAATTTGCTTCAAGTTGCACAGCCAGAAAGTGGCCAATTTCAAACCCAGGTCTATCTCTAAAGCCTGTGCTTCTCTTTACGACTTCAGTTTTCCGAATGTAATAAAAAGAAGCCAACAAAACAGAAGTGCTTGAGTTAACTCAGCGTAGCATTATGGCTACCTTACATGTCTCGGAGTAGAACTCTGTTCCATAGGATTTTCAATGGCTGATGTTTTTTTGGAAGCAGATAACCAGGGTCAGTCTTCTGGATGGATGTGAATCTCCAACCTTCCATGATATTATCAGCTGAGTGTGTTAACTGTTGACACCACCCAGGGACTCCTCTGATATCATGTTGTTCTTGTTAAATGCCGTTGAGTTGGTTTCCACTCACATCCAGGAGCGGCTGGTGAGTTTGAACTGCCGACCTTATGGTCTGCAGTCCAGTGTTGACCCTATAGCACCACACCAAAACAGAAATTCTCTGTCTGCACGTTGGCCAGACAATTGAAAAAAAAACAACAAACAAAAACCTAAAATCTGCCCCTTGTTATAAGAAAGAAGAAACTGCGGCTCTTCCTTTATTCCTTCTTTGTACCCGGAACAGGTATTCCGTGTCCTTGTAGGGAGATGTGTCATGGATGAGAAATCTCAAGAGGAAGATGTTACTTTACAAAAAGAATAGAGGGGAAGTTCCTCAATCGGATAAAGCACATCCACAAAATACCTATATTTAACATCATACTTAAAGGTGAAACACTGGATGCTTTACATTTAAGATCAGGAACAAAGTAAGAATGTTCACTCTTGTTACTCTGATGGAGCTGTGGGTTAATAAGCTGGACCGCAAAGTCTGTTTGAACCACAAGATCAGTGAATGGTTCAAACTCACCAGCTGCTCCTTGGAAACCCTATACTGGGTCACTATGAGGTGGAACCGACTCCACGGCACTTAACAACAACAACAACAACAACAACAACAATTAACAGGGAATCCTGGTGTGGTGGCATAGGATAAGCACTCCACCTCAAGGTCAGTTTGAACAGTAAGGTAGGTGGTTCAAACTCA
>NW_006408608.1:5713128-5714314 GCF_000296735.1 Chrysochloris asiatica
CGGCCTCTTCTGAATCCAGCTTGAACCTCTGGAAGTTCTCTGTCAATGTATGATTGTAGCCGTTTCTGTATTACCTTTAGCAAAACTTTACTCGTAGTATTCATTTATTTACTTTATTCATTTTTGAAAATAACTTATTGAAATGAAATGAACATAACATAAATGGATCCATTGTAAAGCAAACAATCCAGTGGCATTTGATACATTCTAAATATTATACAATCACCACCTCTATTCCAAAGACATTTCCATCCCACCTAAATGAAACCAAGTGTCCATTAAGCGGGTTCTCCCCATTCTCATCCCACCTCTACCCTCAGTCCTTGACAACCATCCTGTCGGTCTAGCTATTCTGGGCACTTCACGCCAATGGACTATACAACATGTGACCTTTTGTGTCTGGCTTCTTTCACTCAACTTAATGTTTTTGAGGTTCATTCACATTATGACACAGGTCAGTACTTCATTCCTTGTTTGTGTATCTATCCATCATCATCCCTGAATGGACATTTGGGCTGTTTCCACATTTTGTCTATTGCGAATATACCAGTTTTCAATTATTTTGAGTACATACCCGGGAGTAGAACTTGATGGCCAATTGCTAATTCTATATTTAAATTTTTGAGGAACCATCCATCTTTTTACCACAGAGAAATCTTACATTCCCACCAGCAATGTACCAGAGATTCACTTTCTCCACATCCTTGCCAGTACTTGTTAATTTTTGTTTCCATTTTATTTTATTTTATGATAGCCACTCCAGTGGTGTGAAGTGGTACCTCATCGTGGTTTTAATTGACATTTCCCAAATGGCTAATGAAAGAGCTCTGCTGGCACAATGGTTAAGCACTCAGCTGAGAACCAAAAGGCTGGCAGTTCAAACCCACCAGCCGCTCCATGGGAGGAAGATATGGCAGTCTGCTTCCATACAAATTGTTGTTGTTAAGCACCATCGAGTTGGTTCCAACTCATAACAACTGTGTATAGGGTTTCTGAGGAGCGACTGGTGAGCTTGAACCGCCAACCTTGCAGTTCAAAACTACCTTGAAGTCCAGCGCATTAACCTGCGGTGCATATCAGGATTGATAGGATTATACCAGGATTGATAGGATTAGGAGAGAACACCTTGATTTGATTTTATCTTATATGTATCTTGATTATATCAGGATTGTATCAAGATTGACAT
>NW_006408608.1:5714615-5723580 GCF_000296735.1 Chrysochloris asiatica
AGGATAAGCACTCCACCTCAAGGTCAGTTTGAACAGTAAGGTAGGTGGTTCAAACTCACCAGCTGCTCCTCGGAAACTCTGTACAGGGTCACTATAGGTCAGCACAGACTTGACGGCACTTACCAATAACAACTAACAGATAGGAGTCCTGGTGTGGGCTGTGGGATAATGCACTAGACTGCAAGGTTGGTTTAGATCTCAAGGTTGGCAGTTCAAACTCACCAGTCGCTCCATGGAAACCCTACACAGGGTCACTATGAGTTCTGACTGACTGACTCGATTGATGGCACTTAATAACAACAACCAGCAGGTAATAAGATTGTCAATGATTCCAAGAAATCTACAAAACAGAACTTCCTAGAATGAGTAAGCAAGCAGGTCCAGCAAGTTCACAGGATTCAAGATAGATACCTAAATCAATAGTATTTCTCTAGACTAGCAATGAACATGCAGATATCGAGTTTAAAATACAGCATCATTTATAAGTGGATTAAAAAAAAAAACACTTGAGTATAAATCTAATATACATAATGATTTGTTAGCTGAAACCTACAAAAAATCACTGATGAAAGAAATCAATGAAGACGTAAATATATGGATAAAAATATCATGTTCATCAAGTTTATGATTTGGAAGACTCAACATAATGAAGAAATTAGTTCCCCCCACACTAACTGTTATATTGTTGCTAAGTGACACCGAGTTGGTTCTGACTCATAGTGACCCTGTTTAGGGTTTCCAAGGAGTGTTTTGTGGGTTTGTACCACCGACCTTGCAGCTAGCAGTTCAGTGCTTATGCTACAGCACCACACCAGGACCCATTAAATGACGTTGTTGTTGTTATGCACCGTGAAGTCGGTTCTGACTCATAGTAATCCTGTACAGCATTTCTGAGGCTGTAAATCTTTACGGGAGCAGAAAGCCTCATCTTTCTTCTGCAGAACAGCTGGTAGTTTCAAACTGCTGACCATGAGATGAGCAGCCTGATTCGTAACCACTATGCTACCAGAGCTCCTTCATTAACTGATAAGTTAATACAATTCTTAAAACAACATAGCACAAGTGTTTTTGTAGATAGAACCCACTGGTGTTGAATCATCTGTGACTCATAGTGACCCCAGGAGTTAAAGACTAGATCTGCTCCGTAGAGTTTTCTTAGCTGTAATCTTTACAGATCACTACTCCTCTGTCAGTTTGTCCCACTGTGATGGCCTGTGTGTGGCTGTGGTGCTAGAAGTTATGCTACTAGTATTTTAAATACCACCAAGGTCTGGTGCACAGGTTTCAGCTGAACTTTCAGACAGACTAGGAAAAAGGAGAGGTGGCCTACTTCTGAATGTTGAACCACTGAAGATCTTATGAATAGCAGTGGAACATTGTCAGACATAGTGCTGAAACTTTATGAACGGCAGCAAAACATTGTCAGAAATAGTGCCAGAAGAAAAGCCCTTCAGGTTGGAAGGCACTCAAAACATGACTGGGGAAGAGCTGCCTTCTTAGAGTTGACTATGATATCTCAGGACCTTCATTTGTTGACGGGGCACAAACCACAATGAGGAGAAACAGCTGCAAGCAGACATTAAGAATTTGAACATGGAATGTACGAAATTAGAATCTAGGAAAACTGGAAGTTGTCAAAAATGAAATGGAATGCATAAAGATCAATAACATAGGCATTAATGAGCTGAAATGGACTGGTATTGGCCATTTTGGAATCTGATAATCATATGGTTTACTATGCCAGGAACAAGAAATTAAAGAGGAGCCGTATCACATTCATCATCAAAAATAGCATTTCAAGATCTACCTTGAAGTACAGTGTTGTCTGTGACAGGATCATATCCATACACCTAACCTACAAGGAAGACCAGTCAACTACTATTGAAATTTACACACCAACGACTAAAGACAGTGCTGATGAAATTGAAGAATTCTACCAACTTCTTCAGGATAAAATTGACCAGATATGCAATCAAGAAGCATCAATGCTAACTTGTGATTGAACTGTGAAGGTCAGGGAAACAAAGAGTGTAGGAGCTACAGGACGTGTGTGAAGCCCACTCTGAGGCCATTCTCAGTTCAAGGGAAGCCTTGAAGAGAGCAACAAGGGAAGCCTTGCTGGCCAAAGATTCTGGAAAAGAACACACTAAACGCATAGCTTGGGAGCAGCAAGTGTAACCGGAGACAAGAATCACTATGTATTTGATTTTTAGTTAAACATAATTGAATGGATATTGTGATCTAAAGGTTATTGTGTTAATCATCAACTTTTGATACATATGCTGCCCGGATACACTTCCTGCCTAAGCTTATACTTAAAGCTGTACTGTAGATAATAAAGTTACTCTTGACTGACCATCTTGAGTCCCCTGACAGTGTCATTCTCCATCTGCCCCTGAGACCAGTTTGTGCAGGGATGGTTCCTGCAAAAGAGGAAGGGTCAGTAGTTGGAAAACATGACCTTGGTGATAACAAATGATGCTGGAGATCACATGATAGAATTTTGCAAAACCAATTATTTATCCATTACAAATACCTTTTTGAAACAACATAAAAGACAAATATACACATGGACCTCACCAGATGAAATATGCAGAAATCAAATTGACTACATCTGTGGGAAGAGATGGTGGAAAAGCTCCATATCATCAGCTGAAACAAGGCCAGGAGCAGACGTTGACGTCAAAGACAATTTTAAAAGTCCACAAGAGCCAAAATATGACCTTGAATATATCCCACCTAGATTTAGAAACCATAATCTCAAGAACAAACTTAATGCATTGGACACTAATGACCAAAGACCAGAAGAGCTGTGGGTTGACATCAAGACATCATATAGAAAGAAAAAAAGAAGGTTATTAAAGAGACAGGAAAGAACGAAAAAACAAAAATGTATGTCAGAAGAGACTGAAACTTGCTCGTGAGAAGCTAAAGTGAATGGAAGAAATGAGGAAGTAAAAGTGTTCAACAAAAAATTTCAAAGGACAGCTCAAGAAGACCAAGTCAAGTATCACAATGAAACATGCAAAGACTTGGAGTTAGAAAACCAAAGGGAAGACTACACTCAGAATTTGTCAAGCTGAAAGAACTGGAAAAAAAAAAAATTCAAGCCTCGACTTACAACATTGAAAGATTCTATGTCCAAAATATTGAATGATACAGAAAACATCAAAAGAAGGTAGAAGGAATACATAGAGTCACTGTACCATTTCAAGAGACAGCATATGATCAAGAGTCAATGGTACTGAAGGATGAAGTCCAAGGTGCACTGAAGGCATTGGCAAAGAACAAGGCTCCAGAGAGTACTGGAGGCACTCACTCCTTTATGCTAAGGCATTTGGAAGACAGCTAAGGTGTGTGCCAGGATTGTATCCTCTCAGCAATGTATTCAAGTTGTATGCTGAACAAATCATCTGACATCGTATGAAGAAGAACATGGCATCACAATTGGAGGAAGATTAATCTGCGATATGCAGATGATACAATCCTGCTTTTTAGGAAAGCTAAGAGGATTTAAAATTCTTACTGATGAAGATCAAAGATTATAGCCTTCAGTATGGGTTGCACCTCAATGTAAAGAAAAAAGTCCTCATCACTGGACAAATAAATAACAAGTGATAAACAGAGAATAGATTAAAGTTATCAAAGATTTCATTTTGCTCTGATCCACAATCAACACTCATGGAAGCAGCAGTCAAGAAATCAAACATCGATGTAAATCTGCTGCACAAGACTTCTTTAATTTGTTAAAAAGTTAAGGATGTTTGAGGACTAAGATATGCCTGAACCAAGCTATGGTATTTTCAGTAGCCTGATATGCATGTGCATGTGAAAGTTAGACAGTAGATAAGAAAAAACATAGAAGAATCAAGGTGTTGGAAAAGAATATTAAAAATACCAATGTACTGCCCGAAGGACAAACCATCTGTGTTGCAATAAGTACAACCAGGATGCTTCTTAGAAGCCAGGATGTCCAGACTTTGCCTCTCATACTTCAGACATTTATAAGGAGGAGCCAGTCCATGGAGAAAGACATCATGATTGGTAAAGTGGAGGCTCTGTGTAAAAGGGTCAGCCCTATCCTCAACGGAGATGAAGTGACACACAGCAGCCGCAAAGGCCTCAGCACTCACAGTAATTGTGAGATTGGCTCAGGACCAGGAAGTGTTTCGTCTGTTGTGTAATAGAGTCACTATGAGTTGGAACCAACTCGACAGCACCTAACAAGAGCTTGCGGTCATGTCTAAGAATATTGTACCAAGTAGATTGTCAGTACTTTCTTCTACTGGGTGGGTTTGAGTCACCAACCTTTCTTATTGTTGTTGTTGTTGTTAGGTGCCATAGAGTCGACACCGACTCGTAGTGACCCTATGCAAAACAGAACGAAAACAATGTCCAATCCTGAGCCAACCTCACTACCATTGCCACACTTGAGTCCATCGATGCTGCCACCTGGCCAATCCATCTCGTTGGGGGTCTTCCTCTTTTTCTCCGACCCTCCATCTTACCAAGCATAATATCCTTCTCCAGCGACTGTTCCTTCCTGACAATATGTTCAAAGTATGAGAGACGAAGTTTGGCCATCTTGGCCTCCAAGGAGCACTCTGGCTGCATTTCTTCCAAAACAGATCTATTGGTTCTTTTGGCAGCCCATGACACTTTTAGTCCCATGCAAACCAGAGCTGCCCAGAGATCTTAGTAGATATATATAAGTTTATATTAAAATATAGAAAAAGACAAATGAACAAGAATAGGTTAAAAAATACACACACACAATGACTCTGACAAATAAAAATAAAGTGAAAGCAACCAGTCTATACCCCATTTCATGGCTGGAAGGTAAAAAAGAACCCGGCGCCGCTCATCAACCACACCGCACACCAGATGGCCCGTCTAGAGACTTTTATTCAGGGTGAGGAAGAAGAAGGTGACCTCTGCCGGAGAGAGAAGGCAAGAGGCAGAAGAGAAGAGAGAAGAGAGGGCGGAAAGAAGAGGAAGTCAACAGGAAGGGAGTGGTCTTATATACATTCAACAGGAAGGGAGTGGTCATTGCTGGGGTGATTTAGCTCTGGCCTATCAAAAGCCATGTTGCCCTTTAAACTACGCGCCTTGTAGCTTAGGGTGGGGAAACAGAAACCTAAGATTACAAAATGGAGTTGAAGGGAGGGGAGAGGGAAAAACCCGGAAGGGACAGCCTAAAATGGTGGACCTGATATTGTAACAATGGCTTATAACATAATTTCAGTAATCAAGACTATGTGGTTCTGGTGGAAAGACAGACACATCGATCAATAAAATAAAATAGAGAAGGCAGAAACAGCCCACACGAGTATAGCTGACTGATTTTTGACCAAGGTATATTTAATGGAGGAAAGACAACTTTTCTTTTTAACAAACGGTGCTGAAACAAGTTGCTCATATGCAACAAAATGAACCTACATCCCACATCAAATACAAAAACTTAATCCATAATACACCACAGATTTAAACACTTACAGGGAAACATAGGAGAAAATCTTTAGGATTGAAAGCTTGATAAAACATTCTTAGATGTGACCTCAAATGCATGATCCATAAAAACAAAAACAAATGGATTTCACCAAAATTTTAAACTTTTGCTCTGTGAAGGACTCTGTTACAAGAATGAAACCAGACAAAAATAGCAAGTAGAACTCTAAAAGATTAATACTAAGCTTTCAGAAATAGATAATACACTGAAAGGACAAAGGAGTAGAATTGAATCAATGGAAGGCCAGATTAGTGAGCTTGAAGATAAATATCTCAATACTAGTCTGTGGTAGTGAGGTTGGCCCAGGATCGGACATTGTTTCGTTCTGCTGTGCATGGGGTCGCTATGAGTCGGTTCCGTCTTGATGGCACCTGACAACAACAACAACAGTCTGCTACAAAAACAATCAGAGAAAAAAAGAAGGGGAAAATCTGAAGAAAGCCTAAGAATTAGGCTGGCCACCATTAAGAGGAACAACTTCCATGGAACTGGAAATCTAGAACAGAAAGAGACAAGAAACAAAACAAAACAAAATAAAAAGCAAGGAAATTCGCCAAAGAGTTGTTGGAAGAAAACTTCCCTGACATCATGAAAGATGAGATGCTATGCATTCAAGAAGCTGAACAAACCCTAAATAGGTTAGACTCCAAAAGAGAATCACCAAGACATATCACAATATAGCTTTCCAAAACCAAGAACAAGGAAAGAATCCTGGGGGCATCTCAGGACAAATGGAAAGTTACCTATAAAGGAGAACGAATAACACTGGTATGCCACTGTGGGATAAAGCACTGGACCACACGGGGGTTTGAATCACAAGGTTGGTGGTTCAAACTCACCAGAAACCTTGGAAACCCTATAAAGGGTTGCTATGAGTCAGAGCCGACTTGACAGCACTTAACAACAACAACAACAACAACAATAAAATTATACTCTAATTTCTCAACAGAAACCATGTAAGCAAGGAGGCAACGGAATGACATATATAATACTCTGAAAGAAAAAAAATGGGAGGGGGAAGTGTAGGGGGCGGGTTTCTGGGATATATACCCTTTGGCTGGTTGATGATGCATGGAGGGGATTGGAACCATGGCAGTGAGATGATATACAATGGAATGAATGTAAAACTAAAGTTCTCCCATGTAAACTATCATATAATTCACAATAAAACATTAAAAAAAAAAAAAAAAGGTGACAAACAACCGCCAGCAATGCATTAGTTAACTGCAACAGCATGAGCAGCCTGCAGTCTTCAAACTGCATTTATCCCATCACACCACTGTTTCTGGACCAAGCACCTAAAGACTAATAAAATAAAACCTGTCTTAAAAAAAAATGGTCAAAAATATTTTCGTTGACTATTTTCACAGGTCCTGGCCTAGGACTTCTCTCTTACAGTTGGGATTTTCTCGTGTCAGGAAACTTTCCTGAAGAAAAATGAGGCTGTCTGGTCCCGTAAAGATTTATAGCCTAGGAAACCTACAAGAGCAGTTCTACTCTGTCCTGCAGAGTCACTCTGAGCTGGAATCAACTTGATTTGTTTAAAATATGACTTATTATTATAGAGAATTATGACTTATTATATGACTTAATAAAATATGACTTATTATCATAGAGAATTAAGACTAGGCAGTATCAATCCCAGTTCAGTTTATTTTTTAAAGTCAATGTATCTGGCAGTAAGAATTAAAATTAGGATAAAAAATATGAATAGATTGTGCCTCACATGATTAAGAAATGTTACACTACATTAATATTACAGGTGGGATTTTGTGTATTGCCATCTATTATGTTTTCCACAATTTCTGCATAACATTAAAAAATGTTTACTTTTGTAAAAGAAAAAAAAAAAAATGCCAACCAAGAATCACAAACCCTGTAAAATTTTCCTTCAAATATAATGGCAAAGTTAGGTTATTTCCAGATAAAGAGAAATAAAAGGAGTTTGTTAAAACCAGACCAACCCTGTAAGAAATACTAAAGGGAGTTCTTTGGACTAAGAACCAACAACAGACAACAACCTGATGTTAACATACATGACAATATAAACTAGAAGTCAACCCAGATATAAAAGTATCCAAACCTGAAAACAGAGAACCAGAGATGTCAAATTGTAACAAAGACAATAACAAAAACAACAAAGGGAATAGTGCAGTTAAAGAACCTCCTAGTGAAGAGGAAGTCAGGTCAATATAATGATAGAATGGACAATTTTACAGTCAGGAAGAAATGAATACACATTACTTGGAGGAAGGAGTACTGACTGGTATGTGTTACCACAGGAGAAAGCACTGGAAGGCAAGGTCAGTTTGAATTTCAAGGTCAGTGGTTCAAACTCACCAGCCGCTCCTTGAAAATGCTGCACAGGGTCACTATGAGTCAGAACTGACTTGACAGTACTTAACAACAATTTGGGTAAAGGTGAAGGTAATATACAGTAGAGGGAAGTTGGCAAAGCATGATGGAGAGTCAGGGAAGACACTGCAAGGACAGCAAGAGTTAGAGGCAACAGAGGTAAATACTATTCGATACACAAACTTAAGGTAACAGCAATCTGTAAGTAGATGCACGGATAAACACACAGGTTGAACAAGTATGGGAGAGAGAGTAGGTGATTACCTACAAAGCCGATGTATATAGGCTTCACAGATAACATGGGTGTTTTACCTTGGCTGCAAATAGAGCCATGAATATAGTGGAACACATAGGGGAAAAGACATAAAAACATTTTAGACATATCGAAATGCCTTGAGGGAAATGAGTTGCTGAGCCCAGAGCTCAGGATCATAGTCTTGGGGGACACTAAGGTAAACTGGCATAGCACAGTACACCACTTGTCTGTCAGTGTGTTATAGGGTGGTGGCTTGCGTGTTGCTGTGATTCTGGAAGCTATGCCATGGGTATTTTAAATACCAGCAGGGTTACCCACGGTGGACAGGTTTCAGCTGAGCTTCTAGACTAAACAAGACTAGGAAGGAGAGATGGACTACTCCCAAATATTTAGTCACTAAAAACCTTATGAATAGCAGTGGAACATTGTCAGCACCAGAATATTGAAACCTGATGAAGAGCATCAGAATATCATCACATAAAGTGCAGAAAGATGAACCCCTCAGGATGGAAGGCACTCACAATATGATTGAGGAAGAGCTGCCTCCTCAAAGTAGCGTTGACTTTGCAAATGGAATAAAGCTTTCGGGACCTTCATTTGCTGTTGGGGCACAAACTGAAAATGAAGAGAAATAGCTGGAAACAGTCATTAAGAATTGGGATTTACGAAGTCTGAATCTAGGAAAGCTTGAAAACTGTCAAAAATTAAATGGAATGTATAAACATCAATATCCTAGGCATTAGTGAGCTGAAATGGACTGGTAGTGGCCATTTTGAATCTGACAAATACATGGTTTACACTATGCTGGGAATGATAAATTGAAGAGAAATGGCATCACATTCATC
>NW_006408608.1:5724568-5725628 GCF_000296735.1 Chrysochloris asiatica
AATGATACTGAAGGAAGAAGTTTAAGGTGCATTGAAGGAATTGGCAAAGAACAAGGCACCAGGAATTGATGGAATAAAAATTGAAATATTTCAAGAAAGTAAGGCGGCACTGGAGGCACTCACTCATCTATGCCAAGAAATCTGGAAGACAACTATCTGGCCAACTGATTGGAAGAGATCTGTATTTGTGCCCATTCCAAAGAGAGGTGACTCAACGGAATGTGGAAACCATCAGACAATATCTTTGATATCCCATGCGAGTAAAGTTTTACTAAAGGTAATACAGAAAAGGCTGCAAGCAGACATTGACAGAGAACTTCCAGAGGTTCAAGCCGGATTCAGAAGAGGACATGGAACTAGGGATATCATTGCTGATGTCTGATGGATCTTAGCTGAAAACAGAGAATTAAAACAACAAGAAAGAAGGAAAAGACCAAAATGAATGTCAGAAAAGACTCTGAAACATGCTCTTCAGCACAGAGATGCTAAAGCAAATGGAAGAAATATGGAGGTAAAAGAGCTGAACAGATTTCTCAAAGGTCAGCTCCAGAGGACAATGTCAAACACCATAAAGAAATGTGCAAAGACCTGTAGTTAGAAAACCAAAAGGGAAGAACATGCTCAGCATTTCTCAAGCTGAGGGAACTGAAGAAAAATTCAGAACTCATTGAATGATGCAGAACTCATCAAAAGAAGATGATAGGAATGCAGAAATCACCCAACAATAAAATTAACATCTAACTCAAGTGTAGTGCTGTAGGATCCGCACAGGACTATGAACCCCAAGGTTAGCAGTTCACCTGCTGCTCCTCGGATACCCTACACTGGGTCCCTATGAGTCAGAACCGACTCGACAACACTTAACAACAACAAAGATAATATGCAAAAGGCTACAACCATACATTGACAGAGAAATCCCAGAGGTTTCACTCAGGTTCAGAAGAGAACATGGAATGAGGGATATCACTGCAGACGTCAGATGGATCTTGACTGAAAGCTGAGAATACCAGAAAGATGTTTACCTGTGCTTTATTGGCTATGCAAAGACTTTTGATTGTGT
>NW_006408608.1:5736119-5737919 GCF_000296735.1 Chrysochloris asiatica
ATGCCAGAGATTGAGGCAAAGACTATGACATGGAGAGATGGAGCAGCTGGGGACTTCAGACCCAGAGAGGGAGAGGGGCTGTGTGCTGATGACTGGGGGGCAGGCTTGTAGGGTATACCTTTTGGTTGGTTGATGATGTATGGAGGGGATTGTAACCATGGCAATGAAATAATATACGATAGGATAAATATAAAACTAATGTTCTCCCATGTAAACTATCAAATAATTCACAATAAAACATTTTTAAAATAAATAAATAAAGATGATGGAAGGAATACACAGAGTCACCAATAAGAAATAGATGATGTTTGAACTTTTCAAGAGATATCATACGATCAAGAGCCAATGGTACTGAAGGAAGAAGTCCAAGGTACACTCAAGGCATTGGCAAAGAGCAAGGCACCAGGAATTGATAGAAAAGAAATTGAAATCTTTCAACAAACTGATGCAGCACTGGATGCACTCACTCATTTATGCCAAGAAATTTGGAAGACAACTGATTAGAAGAGATCTATATTTGTAACCACTCCAAAGAGAGGTTCCCAACAGAATGCGAAAATCATCAGACAGTATCATTAACATTAATCATATGCAAGTAAAATTTTGCTAAAGAAATTGAAAAACAGCTGCAACAGTACATTGACAGGGAATTTCAAGAGGTTCAAGCCGAATTTAGATAAGGATATGGAAGGAGGGATATAATTGCTGATGTCAGATGGATCTTGGCTGAAAGCAAAGACTATCAGAAAGATGCTTACCTGTGCTTTATTGACTATGCATTTTGACTGTGTGGATCATAACCTGCTATGGACAACATTGTGGAGAATGAGTATTCTGGAACACTTAATTGTGCCTATGACGAACCAGTACAAAGACCAAGAGGCAGTCATTCAAACAGAACAAGGGGACAATGAATGGTTTAAAATCAGGAAAGATGTGCTCCAGGGTTGTATTCTTTCACCATACTTATTCAATTTGTATGCGGAGCATATACTCCAAGAACCTGGATTGTATGAAGAAGAACATGGCAACAGGATTGGAGGAAAACTCATTAACAACCTGAGATATGCAGATGATACAACCTTGCTTGCTGAAAGCAAAAAGGTCTCAAAATATTTACTGATGAAGATCAAAGACCATAGCCTTTGGTACGGGTTGCACCTCAATGTAAAGAAAACAAAAAGCCTCACCACTGGACCAATAAATAATATGATAAATGGAGAAAAGAGTGAAGTTGTCAAAGACTTCATTCATGCCACTTGGATTCACTATCAACATTCATGGAACTAGCAGTCAAGAAATCAAATAACGGTGAGTAGTTAATCTTACATTCCAGAAACAGAGGACCCTAAGACCATCAAGGGAGAAGAGCAATAGCGGAATGTGGGGCCCTATCCAGAGAAGCAGCAACACCAGAGATGGAGGCAGAGATGATGACGTGGAGAGACAGAGCAGCTGAGGACTCTAGACTCATGGAAAGAGAAAGACTGTGTGCTGGTGGCCAGGAGGCAAGCTTGCAGAATGTGCCCTTTGGTTGTTTAAATAATCATACATTTCTGAGTGTTTTTGTGTACATCAAAAAAACAAAGAAACAAAAAAACAGAGGGAATAGAAGCAAATACTGTTGTTAAATGATGATGCGCGGAGGGGATTGTAATCATTGCAATGAAATGAAATACAATAGGATGAGTGTAAAACCGATATTCTCCCGTGTAACTATCACTAAATTCACAATAAAAACTTAACAACAACAAAAAAGTAACAGGCTAGCAGGAGAAGAAACAGCCTTATTCTGTTTCA
>NW_006408608.1:5739917-5744314 GCF_000296735.1 Chrysochloris asiatica
AACAACAACAACAAATATTAACACTGTTAAATCAATTTCACAATGTTAAGTAAAACTATTCCTGAAAATATCCATCATGTCATTGCTTTGTGACTAACATGAAATCCTTCTGTGGCCCTGTATCTTATAACGTTGTCCTTTGGTCAATCTATTTATTTCAGCTGTACAACTGTAAACAACAGTTTAAAGAGTACATTTCACTTTGTCCCACCTTGAACTAACTTTAATTAATGTAAACTGATTGTAATATTGTAATTTCATTCTTCCCCTCAGCACTATAATTACTTGTGACATGCATTTTTCTTCCAATGACCATGAACTTCAGATATCATGAGCTTTCACGATATCTCGTTGCAACGTTAATTACGGTGTCAATAAATCTCTGAGATTTTACTTGAGGAAAAAAAAAAGAAAAATCAAATGATGTATTGCATTAGACAAATCTGCTGCATAAGACCTTTTTAAACTGTTCAAGAGCAAAGATGTCAGTTCGAGGACTAAAGTGTGCCTGACCCAAGTCATGGCATTTTCAATAACCTCATATGCATGTGAAGGTTGGACAATGAATAAAGGAGACTGTAGAAGAATGGATGCATCTGAGCTATAGTGTTGGAGGAGACTATTTAAAAGCACCATGGACTGCCAGAAGAACACATAATCTGTGTTGGAAGAAATACAGCCAGAATTCTCCTTAGAAGCCAGGATGGTAGATTTTGTCTCTCATACTTTGAACATATTATCAGGAGGGCCAGTCCCTGGACCAGGATACCGTATTTGCTGAAGTAGAGAATCAATAAAAAAGAAGAAGACTTCCAGGGAGATGGACTGGCACAGGGGCTTTGAGGATGGAACAGAAAAGGGCCATATTTCATTCTGTCGTGCCTAAGGTCACTCTGAGTCAGAACCAACTCTTCGGCACCTAACAACAACAGCGGCTACCTGTGGTACAAGTCACTGAGTTGCTAACATCTGGTTTTTGCACAACTTGTACTTGCCCTTTAAAGTTATGTAAACTTGCACCTGCTTTGAAACAATTGAACCAACGCCTAAAGCAAAACTAAACAAACTCCCTGCCTTTGAGTGCATTCTGACTCACAGAAAGGACAGACACTACAGGGCAGAGTAGAGCTACCTCATAAGGTTTCAAAAGCTGTAGATCTTTCTGGGAACACACTGTCACACCTTTCTCCTGGGGAAGAGCTGGTGCGTTCAAACTGCTGACCTGTTAGTTAGCAGCCAAGTTCTTTAAGCACTGAGCCACCAAGGCTCCTTTGAACCAACCCCTGTTAGCAATAAACTCTTCATCACAATCACCTTCACTTGCTGCAAGTGGAGCTTTTAAATCACTGAAAAGGCTCCTAGACTCCTTTTGCACTAAGTCAACCCAAACCAAATCCACTGCCATCATGTCAATGAATCCCAGTGACCCTGTTTAGGGTTCCTGAGGCTGTAAATCTTTACAGGAGCAAAAAGCCTCATCTTTCTCCCTCAGAGTGGCGGATGAGTTTAAACTGCTTAGCTTAAACTCATGGTGGTTATCCTACTATTCTTGCACTAAAAGCTAAATAAGAACTTTATGCATCTGTTCCACCTATGTACAAATTGTACTTAAGACATACTTAGGAACTGGTCTCGTTTGTGGGGACTGTCTGTATTTCTGTTATAGCAACACTAAGAAACGAAAGGAGGTTTATTAGTAACCCCTTTAAAAGACTAGGGTTTCCTAGCTCAGGTTCGTCAACTGGGATACAAACCCACTGCATCTGCTTGGGCTATTCTGCACCCCCCAAGAGACTTCTCAGACAGGGATCTAGTTCAAACATGAAGTTTATGCTGCCTGTTTTACCTGCTACACCATGAGTAATAAAGTCCTTTGTATCTGACCCAGGAGTCTTGTGTCTTCTGTCAACATCTATGAAATTTAGCAGGCTACCTTGTTAATTTACAAGTGAGGTTAAAATCTCACACCTTCATCAGTTGATAATTTTGTTCATTGCTCCATCTCCAATGCCCAAAATATCATCTGGCATAGAATAGGTGCTCTGTTAATACTGAGGCAATTGATGAGCCAACAGTAGAATTCTCACCTCCCATGAGGGAATACAGGGAGGGTCTTCCTGTTATTGCACCTTACACACAGCTACCACTTGTCCGTCAGTGGAAACTTGCAAGTTGCTATGATGCTGAACAGGCTTCAGCAGAACTTTCAGACTAAGTCAGACTAGAAAGAAAGGCCTGGTGATCAACTTCTGAAAATCGACCAATGAAAACCCTACAGAGCTATAGACTACAATGACAGTGACCAACCTGTAACTGATCATGAAGGTGGTGCAGGGCAGTAACAACAAATACTTGCTGAGTGAATGAAAATTAAAATGACACCCCAAAGCAAATCAGGGCAGCAAGTTGGCTAGAAATCTTTGGTGATAAATCATTTTTCCCTTCACTGTCAACAATCCTAGATGACTTCTTAAAAACATAAATTTGATTTTGTCTTGGTTATCTGCTGTTGTTGTTAGATGCCATCAAGCCATAAGCGACCCTATGTACAACAGAACAAAACACTGCCCAGTTATCTATCTAGTGCAACCAGAAATGTATTTTTTCACAGTTTAGGAGGCTAGAAGTCTGAATAAAGGGTGCCAGTTCTAGGAATAGGCTTTCTGTTTCTGATGACTCTGGGGGAAGCTTCTTGTCTACTTTCAGCATCTGTAGGTATCCCTTGGATACCACCTTATGTCTTAGCTTCAATCCAAACAACAGGAAGTTTTCAGCACAGGGACCCCAGGTCTTCTTCATTGATGTTAGTCAGGGCATTCTCTCCCTCCCACTTCTTTTTATCTCTTGTAAGATAAAAGGTGATGTATACCACACCCCAGGGAAACTCCCTATACATTGATGGGGTAATGAGCAGAGAGGGTTGTTGTTAAGGGCCATCAAGTCACTTCTGACTCATAGCCACCCTATATATGGTTTCCAAGGAGCAGCTGGTGAGCTTGAGTTGCGGACCTAGCGGCTGAGTGATTATCCTACAGTGCCACATCAGAACTCCAAGGGTGTTTTATCACACCTTCATACCCTTACAACTAATATGCTGATCTTTAGCAGATCACATCATGGAGAATGATGACATCATCACATAACTGCTAAATCACATCATGATATAAATGCCAAGCGACTGAGACAGCCAGACTGTCATGTATTTTGAATGGTCACAGTTCAATCCATGACACAGTTCCTTGGCTTGTTGGGGTTGGACATTATTTCTTCACCTTTCTTTTGCCCTGAAAGGTCACTATTCTAACTGAAAACACTCCAAAAAGTGATGTGAATGTGATAAACTCTAAGTTAGGTTTTAGTCAATGCCTTAGAGCAGCAGACATTCGGAAAAAAGCAAAACAGCTAGCCATGCGACCTCTTCAGAAGGCTCAGTATTGGGCTATAGGAGCAAAGTTTCTTTTGAGGGTCACAGGGTTTTAAAGGATCTGGAAACTGTTTCTCAAGGTTATAAACAGGAAAGAGAGGTAAGGTAATGGGTTTTGTACTTAAATCAGGCGGAGCAGAGGGTGCCCCTCCCAATCCCAGGTGTGACTCCCCAGGGCATCCAACAGTGGCTGCAGCAGGAGCCAAAGAGGGGTTTAAGGTAACTCCGAAAGTGGGTGAAGAGCTGAACTTAGGGTTGAAACGCTACCGAGGCGACCCGGTAACTGGAGCCAGGATCCGAGAAAGTTCTGATCCGGAGGCCGAGCATCCCTCAGACCTTAACCTTATAGGGCCTACTCCAGTCTCGGCTTTCTGACTCCTCTCGTCCCGCACTCACCTGGCCGGAGAAAGAAGCCCACCCTTCGTCCTCCGCTGAGAGGACCTCCGGCTCGGGAGGTACGGGGCCCGCTCGCGGGCGAGCCCGCCCGGCCGCGCTCCCGCGGAGTCTCCAGCCCGCAGCCCGCACCCGCGCGCCCGCCCGGCCTGTGTACGCGCGTCACCATGGCAACGCCGCTGCGCTGCCGCCCTGCCAGGTCAAGCTAGTGAGGGGCGTGGCCTGGCGCGTGGCCATGGGGTGTTTGAGGGTGGCGGAAAGGAACTCCCCCCGCAAATACACACACATCATGGGGTTACTGCCTGGCGAGATACCTTGGGGGCCTCTGGTGGTGGTGTGCCCTGCAGTTGGTTCCAACTCATAGTGAACCCGCTGTAAATCTTTACGGGAGCAGAAAGCCTCATCTTTCTCCCGTGGAATGGCTGGTAGTTTGGAATTGCTGACATTGAGGTTAGCAGCCCTATTCATAATCAGTACGCTACCAGAGCTCCTTTGGGAACCTCGTGCTGTTGTTATTGTTGTTAGGTGCCATCGAGTTGGTACCGACTCATAGCAACCCTATGTACAACAGAACAAAATA
>NW_006408608.1:5744811-5752241 GCF_000296735.1 Chrysochloris asiatica
TTTTCTCCATTGATAAGAATGTTGTTTATTGGTCCAGTGGTGAGGATGTTTGTTTACTTGACATTGAGACGCAATCCATACTGAAGGCTGTGCTCTTTGATCTTCAACAGTAAGTATTTTAAGTCCTTTTCATTTCCAATAAGCACGGTTGCATCATTTGCATATCTCATGTTGTTAATGAGTCTTCCTCCAATTTTGATGCCATGTTTTTCTTCATATAACCCAGTTTCTCGGATTATTTGCTCAGCATCCAGGTTGAATAAGTATGGTGAAAGAATACAACCCTGTCACCCACCTTTCTTAATTTAAAAAAATTCAGTGTTCCCATGTTCTATTTGAACAACTGCCTCTTGGTCCAGGTACATATTCCTCATAAGCACAGTTAAGTGTTCTGGAATACTCATACTTCGCAATGTTGTCCATAGCTTGTCATGATCCACACTTCGCCTCGCATACTTTGGACATATTGTTAGGAGGGACCAATCTCTGAAGAAGGATATCATATTTGGTAAGGTGGAGGGTCAGAGAAAAGAGGATAACCCCCAGCAAGATGGATTGGCAAAGTGGCAGCATCAATGGGCTCAAGTGTGGCAACAATTGTGAGGTTGGCCCAGGACCAGGCAGTGTTTTGCTCTGTTTTGCATAGGGTTGCTATAAGTTGGTACCAACTCAATGGCACATAACAACAACAACAACAACAATCTTTACCAGAAGGAGATTGCCAAGTCTTTCTTCTGCGGAGCAGCTGGGTCCAATGCCAACGTTTCATTAGCAACTGAGCACTTACTTAACTGTTATGCCCCCAGGACTCCTTCCCTTCCTTCCACCCAGAGCTCTAGTCCTCACTGTTACGGATCACAAAATGGAATGGACACGAGGGTTGGAGAAAGGATAGGGTGGAATGAACTACTTTAACAGAGTGAGGTTTTTCTTCCGTGTGCTGAGGAAAGCTTAATTCTAAGCCCATCTGGCTTTCCTCTGTCAAAAGTGACATGTTTCATTCATTTTTTTCTTCCTTTATTGCTTCAAACATCCCCTAGGCCCCTGGGCCAGGCTGTGGCTCCAGAGTTGACCTGGACTAAACACTGCCCTTAAGCAGCCCCCTGCCCAGTGGGCAAGGGACTGAGGGATGGAGTGTGTTTAGAAAAAGACATGTAAACCAGAGCTCTCTCTCCTTGCCTCCCCTCTTCCCATTTTCAGACCAATCCCTTCAGCCAGGGAATAGAACACTGCCAAACTCCACCTAGACAAGGTTTCCTTCCAAGAGCAGGAAATGGCTGACAAGGTGCTCACGCTTTTCCAAGAAGGATGAACAATGGCTGACTACTGGTGTGGCGCTGTAGGATACGCGAACCACAAGGTCAGTGGTTTGAATCCATCAGCTTTACAGGGTAACTATGAGTCAGAATTGATTCAATGGCACTTAACAACAGACCCTGGTTAGTTAGAAGAAGAAGAATGAGAGAAAGAGCATGGAAAATCAGTCTGAATCAAATATATAAGAATGTGCTCAAACAAAAAGCTACTACTCAAATATACATTCTGGGCACAAACCTTCTACTTTAGCAGTTCTAGACACTTAACAACAACAGAGCATGACCCTAAAGAGCCCTGGAGGCATGTTAGCATTCAGTTGCTAATTGAAAAGTCAGTAGTTCCATCAAGTTGGTTCTAACCCATAGTAACCCTGTATAGGGTTTCTGAGGAGCAGCTGATGAGTTTGTACCGAGACCTTGAGATTCAAAGTTACTTTGCAGTCCAGCACATTAACCCACAGTGCCACACCACAGTCATGGAAATTCTATGGGGCAGTTCTACTCTGTCCTATAGGTCACCAGGATCTGAATGACTTGCCTACACACACTAATAACAGAACCTGGCCCAGGAATGAGCATTTGTAAGGCAAGCTTGATTAAAAACCCTGATTTATGCAAAATTGAACTACAGTGACTTCAAGAGCCTGTCTTTAAAATTCTCGTCTAGGCCCCCACTCAACCTGGAAGGTTCCAGAAAGACCCTAGGTGCTAGGTGCCATGAGTGACCAGAGAGACAAGGGTGGGTTGGGCCCAACTTCCCAGGTACCGTCCTGCCTCCAGAACTTTGTAGCTGCTTTTTCTTCTTTCTTGAATGCTTTTCCCCTGCCTTTGCCTCTTCAGATTTTCCTGGTGTAGCTTTGTAGGATAAGCACTGGATTGCTAAACGCAAGGTTGTTGTTAAGTGCCATCGAGTCAGTTCAGACCCATAGAGACCCTGTATAAGGTTTCCAATGAGCAGCTGGTGAGCTTGAACCACTGACCATGTAGTTCAAATGACTTTGCAGTCTGACACATTAGCCCACAGCACCATACCAGTTCAAACCCACTAGTCACTCTTCAGAAACCCTATACAGAGTTGCTATGAGTCAGAACCAACTCAACAGCTCTCAACAACAATAAAACTCTAAAAACACACAACAAACAAACAAACAAAAAACAACAGCAAAGTAAGATAACGTCTTCAGCACCATATCCTTCTTCCCTTCCTCTTCTCATCATCACTTATCATCGTCTAAGATACTATTGATTTTATTTATCTAGCTTATTTATTATCTGCCTCTTAGAATCTAAGATTTTAGGATTTGGACTTCTGTCTTGTTCACTGCTCTATCCTCAGTACCTTGAACGGGACATACCACCATATACAGCCAATCGCTGTCAATTCAGAAACTCCATGTGTGTCCGAGTAGAACAACTTCATAGGATTTTCTTTCTTTCTTTCTTTCTTTTTTTTTTCTGAAGTAAATCTCCAGGCTGTTCCTCCAAGGCACCTCTGGGTGGGTTTGAACTGCCAACCTTTCTCTTAATAGTTGAGTGCTTAAACCTTGGTGCGGTTGCCAAACGGAAACAAGGGTTTGCTGTCTGTCATTGTAGCCAATCAAAGGGAGAGATCCAAGCTTTATTAGCAGAAACCCTGTAGTCTGAGGGACAAGAAGGATGATCCCTCAAGACGTCCTCCTGACTCACAAAAGCAATCACATTATATGGAACAGCGTACATCCGCTAAACATTTGATCTGTTTACTGTTTACTTTCCATAGCGAAGCGAGTAATAAAAGAGTCTTTTCCCTTTATCTTGAAAAACATTTCATTCCCAGGGTCTTCATGACCAATGGACCCAGGCAATTTATTCCAGTGGCCTTCAGCTTAATCTAAAGGCTTAGGCACATCTTGATTCATTTCCAGAGGCTCTGAAACTAAAGTTCAAGACAGTTTTCCTGAGGGAAGATGGAAGAATTTTTAGGTTATTTCCTGCAAGGCAGAAACTAGAATTCTTCAAGCCAAAGATATCATACTTTCAGCGCTACCCCAGGGACTCCATCACAGAGCAGGCCCTCAATAATATTTGGTAAATGAGTGAAGAAATGACGGAATTAGCCAGAAAGAACATTCCAGGTAAAGTGTGCAAAACCTAAGTGGGCCTTCTGTGCCATCAGGCCTGCAGCCCCTGATTCCCACCTGCAACCTGTCCCCCTGACCTCTGAGAACTATTGAGCTGGCTTTCTCACACTGGATGCTAATTTCTCTAGCCAGCTGTCCAGCTAGTTGGCTCTTCAGTCACTTAGTCTACTTGGTCACTACTGTACAGTTATCAACAAAACCCAAGCTGACCAAGAGCTGGAACAGCCACAGTCCTACCACGCTTTAGAAATCAGATGTTGCAGTTGTTTGATCTCTCAGTAAAGAGACATTATACTGAAAGCAAAGCCAACATTCAGGCCCACGGGAACTGAGATGGCAAAATCTTGATTGAACTTCCCTCACTCCAATCCAGGGCGCCACAATTATCTCAGGAAGTGTGTATAAATTCCCCAAACCCAATTCCATATAATCCATTTTAATTTCCAACACAGAAAATGAAACACCCTATTAATTTAAGACTTACAATATCGTTTCCTGGGCCACGTGAGAGAGTTGTGTCTTGTGATTAAATGATAGTATATTAAAAACATTGCCCTGAAGAAAAACAGCCTTCTAGATTATTTGGGCTCCTTGACAGTGCCTGTAAATACTTTTTTGCACTCTGGGTGACTATGAAGACCATATTGTAGCCTGGTTACAATTATAAGCCCTGTAGAATCAAGTTCAAATCCCAGTTCCAACATTCTCAGCCATTATAAGTTGATTTCTGTCCCCTTAAAAGTTATGTTGAAGTTCTAACCCTTGTGACCCTGTTTGAAATTTTTGAAAGGAGTCCCTGGGTGATGTAAACAGTTAACATACTGGGCTGCTAACAGGCAGAGTGGTGGTTGGAGTCCACCTGGAGGTGTCTTGGGAGAAAGGCTTGCTCTACTAACATTGAAAACCCTCTGAGGCTCAGTTCTGCTCTGACACACCAAGTCGGCCTGAGTCAGAATCAATTCAGCGGGCAAGTGGTTTGGAAACAGGAGGGCTTATTTGTCATCTTAAGGAGCTCTGGTAGCATAATGGTTACGAATCGGGCTGTGAACCGCAAGGTCAGCAGTTCGAAACTACCAGCTGCTCCATGGGAGAAAGATGAGGCTTTCTGCTCCTGTAAAGATTTACAGCCTTGGAAACCCTGTACAGGGTCACTATGAGTCAGAACCGACTACACGGCACATAACAACAACATTTGTCATCTTATGGAGTCCTGGTGTGGCACTGTGGGTTAATGCGCCAGACTTCAAAGCCGCTTGAACTGCATGGTCAGCGGTTCAAATTCACCAGATGCTCCCCGGAAACTCTATACAGGGTCACTATGGGTCGGAACCGACTCGACGGCACTTCACAACAACAACAAATTTTTGCCGTTGTTGTGTCAATGAGGTCATTCTGCAATAGGGTGGACCCTAAATCTTGTGAATGGTATCTTACAGAGAAAATAGACCCAGAGAGATGCACATGAGGAAATGGAGGCCAGTGAGTCTACAAACCCAGGAAAACAAAGGATTCTCTGCTTCTGCTAGAAACTGAGCCTTGGTAGTGTAGGAGGTTATGAGCTGGACTGCTAACCACAAGGCCAGCAATTCTAATTTACCAGCTGCTCCCTGAGAGAAAGATGAAGCTTTTTACTCTCATAAAGATTCACAGCCTTGGAAATTCCATGGTAGTGGTGGTTGTGTGCCATGGAGTTGGTTCTGACTCATAGCAACCCTGTATAGAGTTTCTGAAGCTGTAAATCTTTATTGGGAGCAGAAAGTCTTATATTTCTCACACGGAACAGCTGGTAGTTTCAAACAGCTGACCTTGAGGTTAGCAGCCCAACTCATAACCTCTACAGTTCCAGAGCTCCTTTGGAAGCCCTATACGGGGTCACTGTGAATTGGAACCAACTCAGTGACCCACAACCACCATCACCACCACTAGAACTTGAAAGAGACAAGGAAGGAACATCCCTAGAGTCAACTCATTGAATCAGACTTCCAGCCGCCTGAACCATGAGAAAAGAAACTGCTCTTTCCACTGCTTTTGATATGGCCACACTAGGTAACTAAGACACCAGCTTAATAACAGTGAAACCAGTGATGTTTGTTGAGGACTTTCTCAGTACCTCACCCGGATCATCTCATTGAATAACCTGTGCAGCAGGTGTGTGCGGAGAAATACTCAAATATATCACTGACGATTACTTCTATTAAGTCATCCCTAATTGAAACAGGGAAATGAAGATCAGAGACATGGAAGAATGTGCCCAAAGTCACACAGCTGGAAAATCTGGCAAGACTTGATTCTAGGTAAGTGTCATAGGGAAGGTATTTCCCAGGGAATATGGGAGATGGTGGTCACAACCACAGATGAAGGAGAGGTGGCACCTGTTTGCCACCTACTTTCCCTCCTCTCTGAATAGCCTGGTCTCCTGTCTGTCCTGAAGGCCTGGCAGTCCCCGAATGTCTGCCGGAAGAGAAATACTGCAAGTGGGAGGCTTTACTGAACAGAAATGGATTTGCTTGGAGACTGTTGTTGTTGTTAGGTGCCATAGAGTCAGTACCAACTCATAGCGACCCTATGCACAACAGAACAAAACACTGCCCAGTCCTGGACCAATCTCACAATAGTTATGTTTGAATCCACTGATGCTGCCACTGTGCCAATCAATCTCATTGGGGGTCTTACTCTTTTATTCCAACCCTCTACCTTACCAAACATGACATCTTTCTCCAGTGATTGGTCCCTCCTGAAGACATGTCCAAAGTATGAGAGATTAAGTGGCCATCCTGGTTTCCAAGGAGCACTCTGGCTATACTTCTTCCAACACAGATCTGTTGGTTCTTTTGGAAGCCCATGGTACTTTCAATATTCTCCTCAAACACCATAACTCAAATGCATCAATTCTTCTCTGGTCTTCCATTTAGGGTGTGGAATACACTGATCTCAGCTTCTGCAGCATCGGTGATCCTCGGTTCCTGCACAGTCTCCTCACGGCCTCTTCCTTACCCTCAGTTTTGCACTTACTTTTTTGTGTCTGTGAGTCGGAATCCACTCCCGGGCAATGGGTTTTCTCTGTTTCTAACCTGCTCTCTTTATATTTCAAAAGTGAGTAGGAATAAGACACACTCTCATGGGGCTCCTTAAGATAAGCTCTGGACTACAGTTCAAACCCACCATCTGCTCCTCGGAAACCCTGCACAGGGTCACAGATGAGTCAGAACTAACTGATGGCCCTTAACAACAACAACATTGATAATTGCCTCATTAACTTGACAAAGGAAACCCTTTTCCCAAATGGGATTACATCCACTGGCATAAAAAACAAAAAAGGAAACCTTGGTTGCTATGGAGTTCAATCCAGACTCATAGAGAACCTGTAGGACAGAGTAGAATGGTCCCATGAGCTTTCCCAGGCTGTAATCTTTACAGACTGCCTCATCTCTTTTTTGAGGAGTGGCTGGTGGGTTCAAACCACTGACCTTTCAGTTAGCAATGGTTCCACCAAGGCTTTTTATCCTTAAGTATAGGGGTTATTCTGATCAATTGTCCAGGAAGCTGCCTTCCATATTTCTTGGCATAGGTGAGTGAGTGCCTCCAGCGCTGCATCAGTTTGTTGAAAGTGCTACATCAATTTATTGATCATTCTAACATGCCTGCAACAGTACATTGACAGGCTCAAGTCAGATTCAGATGAGGATGTGGACCGAAGGATATCATTGCTGATGGCAGATGGATCTTGGTTAAAAGCAGAGAATACCAGAAAGATGTTTACCTGTGCTTTATTGACTATGCAAAGACTTTCAAATGTGTGGCTCATGAGAAACTATGGACACCTAATTCTGGAACACTAAATTGGGCTCATGAGGATCCTACACATAGACCAAGAGGCAGTTGTTCAAACAGAACAAAGGAACACTGAATGGTTTAAAATTAGGAAAAGTGTGAGCCAGCCGTATGCTTAGCAAATAATCCAAGAAGCTGGATTATATGAAGAAGAATGTGGCAT
>NW_006408608.1:5753683-5766966 GCF_000296735.1 Chrysochloris asiatica
AGTCACTGTAGAGTACTTTCTGTATTTAATTATTCACTGTACATTAATTTCACATTTTTCACCACATCAAAGGTTCTGCTTCAGTGATGCCAGAGATGGAGGCGGAGACAATGACATGGGGAGATGGAGCAACTGGAGACTTTGGACCTGGAGAGAGAGAGGGGCGCGGTATGCGGATGACCAGTGTGCAGGCTTGCGGGGTATACCCTTTGGTTAATGGATGATGCATGAAAGGGAGTGTAACGATGGCAAGGAAATGATATACGACAGTATCAATGTGAAGTTGATGTCCTCCCATGTAATCTATCATATAATTGACAATAAAGCATTAAAAAAGAGAGAGAAAAAAAAAAAGGTTCTGCTTCTAGGTAGGGCTGTCTTCTCCCAACCCCACAGCATCTTCCTACAGAATCAAAGCCTTTTTCAAATATATACTCTGACAGGAACAGAGAACCCTGTAAACCAAAGTAAACACAATTGCTTACTGCCTAATGGTGTGTCGCTGAGGGTTAATGCACTGGACTGCAAGGTCAGTTTGAACCACAAGGTCGGCAGTTCAAGTTCATCAGCCATTCCCTGGAAACCCTATACAGGCTTGCTGTGAGTCAGAGCTGGCTCAAAGGCACTTAATAACGACAATGATCTGTAGCGAAGGAGCTCTAGTAACGTAGTGGTTCTGTAGTGGTTACTAGTTAGGCTGCTAATCTCACGGTCAGCAGCTTGAAACTACCAGCTGTTCTGCGGGAGAAAGATGAGGCTTTCTGCTCCTGTAAAGATTTACAGCCTCGGAAACCCTATACAGGGTCACTATGAGTTGGAACCGACTCCACAGCACATACCCACCGTCAATCTGTAGTGAGCGAAACATGCCTACCCTACTTACTAGGGCAAACAAGAGCAAGAGAGAGCCTAGGAGAACAGGAAATGGCCAAGCTGTAGAGTAGGATCAAGGATGGCAGTGTCCAGAGAGACCACTAGAAACTCTCCAGCCCATTTCTAACCTGACTACATAAGCTTAGAAAATACAGGCTTTTAGATACGCACAGAGACTCACAAAAATAAATCCAAACCCCAGAAAGAACAACTGTCCTAACCCCATCTCCACCCTGCGGTCAAGAAAACAGTAAAACAAAACAAAAAAAGAACCCAGGTTTGACTCCACTGTGGCTGCCTTGGAGTATTTATTTCCTTTCAAATCAACTTTCAAAGACAGTCTCCCAGGGGTCCTTGTGCTTTCCTATGGGGATCTGTACCTTTGAGCAGCTTGGAGCCTGCTGACAAAGTGAGCTGATCCCACCCTTGAAGGGTTTATTTGGTGGTTTATTGTGTCTGTGCCTTGCTTCCCTCATCTATAAAATGGTGACATAGTTGTATTGACTCTAAGAATTAAATAGAGCAGTGTCAAACCCCAAATTAAACCAAACGCATTACCATCGAGTTAATTCCAACTCACAGTGACCTTATAGGGCACAGAACTGCTCCTTAGGGTTTCTAAGGCTGTAAATCTAAGGCTGCAAACAGCCTCATCCTTTCAGTTAGCAATCCAATGCTTAGCCTATTGCATCAGCAGAACTCCTTAGAACTCAGTCTGGTACAACAAAAATGCTCTATGACTGCTTGTCATTGTTATTGCTAGTAACAACAACTCTTATTGGGTTTACTGCTTATTTCCTGGATGATAATGACTGGACAGTCTCATGCTCCATCAGATCTCAAACACTGAAAAACGTTGGGCTTTTTTTTTTTTTTTTTTATAGTTAATTTTCCCTTTCATGTGTGAATGAAATTTCATCCATCTATAAACAGGAAGTATAAAAACCTTTTTCTCCAATGGCAGGAAAGTTCCAAATGGATTGTGTTGTTGTTGTTAAGTGCCATCAAGTCGGTTCCGACTCATAGTGACCCTGTATAGGGTTTCTGCTGAGCAGCTGGTGGGTTTGAACTACCAACCTTGTGGCTCACAGTCCTGTGCTGATCCTACAGCACCACACCAGAGGTCCAAATGGATTATACGAATGAGAAAGACAAAATAAAAGGAATTGTTTCTCTACAATACATGAAAATAAAAACAAAAAGCAATTCCATATGATTTCAAAGTAAGGTTTATATTACAAAGGAAAAGAAGTTTTCTATAAAATGTGAGAACAAGAAAAATAAATTAAGTTCCCCATTTAGGAAGTAGAATTCTCAAAACTTACTTACATATATGTGTGTGTGTGTGTGTGTGTGTGTGTATATATATATATATATATATAGAGAGAGAGAGAGAGAGAGAGAGAGAGAGAGAGCTCTGGTAGTGTAGTGGTTACGAATTGGGCTGCTAACCACAAGGTCAGCAGTTTGAAACTACCAGCTGTTCCACAGGAGAAAGATGAGGCTTTCTGCTCCCGTAAAGATTTGCAGCTTCAGAAACCCTGTACAGGGTCATTATGAATTGGAACCAACTCCACGGTACTTAACAACATCAACAATATATATATATATATATATATGTGGTATATGTATATATGGTGTATGTATATATGGTGTGTATATATATTGCATATATGTGGTATATGTATATATGGTGTATGTATATATGGTGTGTGTGTGTGTGTGTGTGTGTGTGTATGTGTATATATATATATATTATGAAGTCCTGGTGTAGTGTTGTGGGTTAATGCACCAGACTGCAAAGACATTTGAACTGCAAGGTCAGCAGTTTAAACTCACCATTCACTCCTCGGAAACCCTGTACAGACTTGCTATAGGTTGGTACCAACTTGACGACACTTAACAACAACAACAATATATATTATAGCTGACCAAACATATGTTGTTGTTTTCTATTCATTCACAACTAATCTATATAGTTTTGCATACTTTTAATAAGTACAATTTTTAGGAAAAAGTGCTCCATTTCTCCCATTCATTTACAAAAAACATAAGATTTTTTGCAGGTTTTCAAAATACTGTTTGTATCATAAGGTGGAATTTTTTCCAGTGCATTGTGAGAAACATAAAGATTATGTTGTTCATTCCACTGATAAACAAGTATTCTAAGGAATTTAAGTTTACAAATTACTTATTGAGGAAATTGATCAAATCATTGAAAAACTCCCAATAAAAAAATTTCGGGCCCAGATGGCTTTACTGTTGAATTCTACCAAAAATTCAGAGGTGAGCTGACACCAATTCTAATCAAACTATTCTAGAAAAGGATAGAAATCCCCAAATATATTTTATGAAGTAAGCATGGCCCTCGTACCAAAACCTAACGAAGACATCAATAAAAAAAGAAAATATTAGAACAATACCCCTCAGGAACAATTACAAAAATTCTTAACAAAATCCTAGCCAATAGAATTCAAAAGCACATAAGAAAATATTACATCATGCCCAAGTGTGATTCATACTAGGTATTATTCAAGGACTTCTACTATGGCGCTGTAGGATAAGCACTGAAGTGCTAACCAAAAGGTGAGTGGTTCAAACCCATTAACTGTTCAGAAACCCTATACAGAGTTGTTATGTGTCAAAACTGACTCGACAGCACTTAACAACAACAACAAGGTGTAAGGATTTTCTGTAGTAGAAAACCCATCAATGGAAGCGACTGCATAAATAAAACAAAGGAAACGAACCACATGATCCTATCAATTGATGCAGAAAAGGCATTAGACAAAATCCAATATACATTCCTATTTAAAACACTTAGTAAAATAGGAATAGAAGGGAAATTACTCAATACAATTAAGGGCATCTATACAAATCCAACAGCCAACATTACTCTCAATGGAGAGAAACTAAAAGCATTCTCTTTGGGAACAGAATCAGACAAGTATGCCCCTTGTCCCCACTCTTATTCAATACTGTGTTGGCAGTCTCAGCCAGAGCAAGAAAGGGAAATGAAAGGCACCCAAATTGGCAAAGAAGACATAAAAGTCTATGTGCAAATGATAAGATCCTAAATATAGAAAATCATTGAAAGATTCAGCAAAGTGGCAGGCTACAAGATTAACATACAAAAATCAGTTGGATTCCTTTACAGTAATAAAGACAGTTCTGAAAAGGACATCAGGAAAACAATACCATTTACAATAGGTACCCTAAAGACAAAATATTTAAGAATAAATCTAACCAGAGAAGTAAGAGACCAATACAAAGAAAACTAAAGAACACTCTAAGAAACCAAAAGAGACTTAGAAAGTTAGAATATATTATGGTCATGGATAGGAAGACTTAACATTGTGAAAAAATGCTAACACTACCCTGGGTGGGGCTATAGGATAAACTCTGGACTGCTAACCATAAGGTCAGCAGTTCAAACTCACCAGCCGCTCCTTGGAAACCCTATACAGGGTTCTAGGGGTCCTGATGTAGCACTGCAGGATAATGCACTGGACCGCAAGGTCAGTTAGAACCACAAGGTCAGCATTCAAATCTACCAGCCACTCCTTGGAAACCCTTTACAAGGCTGCTATGAGTTGGAATCAACACTACTGCACTTAACAACAACAAGGGTCAGAACTGACTTTATGGAACTTAATAATAACAAACCAAAGCAATGTATAGATATAATGCAATCCCAATCCACATTCCAATGCTATTCTTTTAAGAGATGAAAAAACTAATTGCTATATTTACATGAAAAGGAAATTGACCTTGGATAAGCAAAGCATTACTTAAGAAGAACAAAGTTGGAGGCCTCTAACTTCCTGACCTCAAAATCTGCTATACAGTTACAGTATGCAAAACAGTCTGGTACTGGTACATACAATAGATACATATACCAATGGAACAGAATTGAGAATGCAGAAGTAAATCCACCCACACAGTTAGATGATCTTTGTCAAAGAGTCAGAAACACATGAAATGGGAAGAGACAGTCTCTTCAACAAATGGTGCTGACAAAACAGGATTTTCATGTACAGAAGAATGAAACAAGACCCATGTTTCACATCAAATACAAAAACAGACTCAATATGGATGAGAGATCTAATGTAAAACCTAGAAATATAAAGATCATCAATGAAAAAATAGGGGAAAACTCATACAGGGCATGAATATACTGCCAAACTTAACTAAAAACACACAAACAGAAGACAAAAATAGATGACTGGGACCTCCTAAAAATTAGACCCAGTTGTATCAAAAGATTTTACCAAAAGAGTAAAAAGAGAGCCTACAGATAAAGTTTTTTGCAATGACATATCAGAAAAAAGGACTAATAATCTAAAATTTATATAGAACTACAATACCTATACAAAAAAAAAAAGACAACTCAATTTAAAAATGGACAGAAGACATGAACAAACACTTTACCAAAGAAAACATTCAGGCAGCTGACAAACATATGAAGAAATGTTCACAATCATTAGCCACTTCTGTTGTTAAGTGCTGTTGAGTTAGTTCCAACTACATATAGGGTTTCCAAGGAGCAACTGATGGGTTTGAACCACCAACCCAGTAGTGAGCAGTCCAACACTTATCCTACAGCACCATACCAGGACCAACCATTAGAAAAATGCAAATCAAAACAGCAATGAGGTATCATCTCACACCAGCATTAATAACAAAGGTAAAACAGAAAACAACGAATATTGGGTATGGAGAGACTGGGCCCCTTCTACATTGCCTGTAGAACTGTAAAATGGTATAACTACTATGGAAAACAGTAAGATGCTTCCTAAAAAAGATGGAAATAGAAATACTATATGACCTAGCAATCCCTCTACTTGATATATAACCCCAAGCAATAAGAACCATGATACAGTAGATATATGCATTCCCATGTTTACTGTAGCACTATTCACAATAGCAAAAAGATGGAGACAGCCTAAATGCCCATCAGTAGAAGAATGGATAAACAAACATTGGTACATACACACAACAGAATACTACACAACATAGAAGAATAATGATGAATTGGTGAATCACCTCAGAACATGGGAGAACCTGGAGGACATTATGCTGAGAGAAATAAAGCAATCACAAAAAGGACTGTTATTGTATAAGACTTCCATTGCAAAAGATCAAGAAACATTTTTTGATGGTCACCAGGGATGGAAGAGTAGGGAGAATAATTCACTGGTTAGAGGGTTGTTGTTGTTGTTGTTAGCTGTCATCGACTTGGCGCCAACTCCTGGAAACCCTATGTGCAATAGAACGAAACACTGCCTCGTCCTGAGCCATCCTCACAATTTTGTTACGCTGGCGTCCACTGATGCTACCATGATGACAATCCATCTTGTTTGGGGTCTTCCTCTCTTTTGTTGAACTGCCACTTTACCAAGCATGATGTCATTTTCCAGGGACTGGTCCCTCCTGATAACATGTCCCAAGTCTGAGAGATGAAGTCTCACCATCCTGGCTTCTAAGGAACCTTCACTTTACTATTTCCAACACAGAGCTGATTGTTATTCCGGCAGTCCATGGTACTTTCAATATTCTTCTCCAACACCCTAACTCAAATGCATCAATTTTTATAAGGTCTTCACTATTTATTGTTCAACTTTCAAATGCATATGAGGTCACTGAGAATACCATGGCTTTGGTCAGCAAGCAAAGCTGTATCATCTGCATATCAGAGCTTCTTAATGAGTCTTTCTTCAATCCTGATGTCACAGTCTTCATATAATCCAGTTCTCAGATTATTTATTAGCATACAATTGAATAAGTATGGTGAAAGAATACAACCCTCGCTCACCCATTTCCTGATTTTAAACCATCCAGTATCCCATTTTTCTGTTTGAAAGACAGATTCTTGGTCTATGTACAGGTTCCTCCTGAGCACAATTAAGTGTTCTGCCAGCTCATCTTTGTCAAACTCTTCTCCACATCCTACAGGTTTTGAAATAGCCGTTGAGGTTTCCTCTGCAAGCTCCTGCTGGTCAGCAATGTCCTGCATCAACTCATCAATTTTATCGATGACCATGTTGTCGTGAGCAGCTTTCATGGCCTTGGCGGCGTAACCCACGTTCTTGAGTACCTCGGTATTGGTATTGGCATTCTCCAGGGCTTCCTGCTGGAACTCCATCGCGGATAGCGTGTCATCAATCTGCGCCGGTTGCTTCTCATACGTCTTCTTGCGGTTGAGTGCCTGAGGGCCGCGCGCTTGTTTTTGGTTCCCGGCTTCTCAGCGGCGGTGAGCTCCTGTTCGGTCTTCTTCTCTAGGAACGCCTGCTGCTTGCTTAGCATCTTCTCCATGTCCCGAAGCCGCTGGATGGCCTCTTGGGGGGATCAGGCTGCCCTCGGCCCCGAACAGCTGCTGGAACACCGATATAGTTGCTGCTCGCGGAGGAGCAGTCTACACCATCTGTTCCAGGTGGGCTCTCCAGCGCTGGCTCCCAGCCCCGCCGCTTATCAGTGCATCTTGATCGCATGTTTGTTCAATTATATAAAACCACCATCATTGGCTTTAGTGGTTGGTGCATAAATTTGAATTATAGTTATATTAACTGGTCTTCCTTCTGTTGCTGGTGTTAAGTGCCGTAGACTCTTAGCGACCCTATTCCTTGTAGGTGTATGGATATTATCCTATCACAGCATTCTATTTCTATTTAAATCTTGAAGTATTCTTTTTGATGATGAATGTGACACCATTCCTCTTCAATTTGTCATTCCCAGGGTAGTAAATTATATGATTGTGAAATTCAAAATGGCCCATACCAGTCCATTTTAGTTCACTAATGCCTAGAATATTGATCTTCAAACATTCCATTTCATTTATCAAAAACATTTTATTGTGAATTGAATGAAGGTTTACAGAGCAGATCATCAGTTTTATGTTAAACAAATAATATATTTTGCTTCATTCCAATGATGTAATCCCCTCCATGTACCATCAGTTAACAACATTTACCTCTATTTATGTTAACTCTTGTATTCCTCCCTGTGTCTTCTGCTATAATCTTTTCTCTGCTAACCTCCATCTTGTTGTAGATTGCCTTCCCAGTTACTCATGTTAACATGTGTGGACCCTCTAGACTGTGAATAATTTCCCCTCCTCCCCTTACCCCACCTCTCCCCCAGTAACCATCCTAGAATGTTTCTTTTTTCAAGAAAATGTTTTCTTAAGTTTTTACAACAGTGGCCTCATATAACATTTGACCTATTGTGAATGACTAATTTCACTCAACATAATGTACTTTAGGTTCATCCACGTTGTGAGGTGTTTTTCAGATTCGTCATTATTCTTCAACGTTGTGTGGAATTCCATTGTACATCTGTACTGAAGTTTATTTAAACATTCTTCTGTTGATGGGTATTTAGGCAGCCTCTATCTTTTTGATGTGTCTCTTGTAGACAACATATTGAAAGATTTTCTTTTCTTTTCCATTTTGGTACTCTGCCTCTAACAGTGCATTTAATCTATTTGTATTCAGTGTAATTATTGACAGGTATAAATTAATTGCTGTCATTTTGCTCTGTGTGTGTTGTTGTTGTTTGTGTGTGTGGTGCAGCTGGTTTCTTTGTTCCACATAATTTTCTGCTCTGAGTTCATTTTGTTTGTGGCATTTCTTTTCATTTAAATTACTGTTGTGTTAATCTTTATTAAATCTTTCTTTTTTATATGTTTATTGACTGTGCAATGGTATTCGACTGTGTTCATCATGAGAAACTATGGATAACATTGCTAAAAATGGGTATTCTAGACATTTCATCATGCACATGAGGAACTGGTACATCAACTGTGAGGCAGTGGTTTGAACAGAATGAGGGGGCTCTGAAAGTGTTAAAAGCAGTAAAGGTGTGTGCCAGGGTTGTATCCTTTTACCACATTTATTCAATGTGTACCCTGAGCAAATAATCCAAGAAGCAGGATTATATGAAGCAGAACATGGCATCAGGATTGAAGGATGACTCATTAACAACCTGCAATATGCAAATGACACAACCTTGCTTGCTGGAAACAAAGAGGACTTACGTTACACTTATTGATGGAAATTAAAGACTAAGGATTGCATCTCAGTGTAAAGGAAACAGAAATCCTCACAATTAGACCAACAAATAACATCATGACAAATGGAGAAAACACTGAAGTTGTCAAAGACTTTAATTTGCTTGGATCCACAATCAACACTCATGGAAGCTGTTGTTAGGCGCTGTTGAGTCAGTTCTGACTCACAGTGACATTTTGCACAGAAACACTGCCGGGTCCCGCATCTTCTTCACAATTGCTGTTAAGCTTGAGCCTGTTGCTGCCACTGCATCAATCCATCTTGTTGAATGTCTTTACTAAATCTTTCTGATTTTCCTCTTTTTTATCTTGATGTGAAGGTATATTCATTTTCATTGAGGGTACCCTGTAATTTATTAATTATTCCCCCCATTTTAAACATTCTGTTTTATCTTGAAATCTACTTGACTTCTTTGCATTTGGAAGTTCTGTATCTACACTATTCCCTCTGTTTAGTTGATTTCGTTATACATTGATATCTCTGGTTCCCTATTTTCAGGCGTGTAGATTTATTTTACTTTACTTGTGTCTTTTCCCTCTTTTCCTTTGTTAGGTTTGCCAGTGGTTTGTCAATTTTATTAATTCTTTCAAAGAACCAACTCCTTGTCCTGTTAATTCTTTCTATAGCTTTTCTGTTTTCTATCTCGTTTATTTCTGCTCTAATTTTTATTATTTCTTTTCTTCTGTTGACTGTAAGTTTACTTTGCTGGTCCGTTTATAGTTGTTGGACATGTTGTGTTAATGTGTTGATTTTGATTCTTCTTTTTGGATGTGTGTATTTATTGCAATAAATTGTCCTCTCAGCATTGGTTTTGGTATGTTGTGTTGTTCTCTCTCTCTCTTTTTGTTTTTTCTAGGAACTTTGTGAATTCACATTTTATTTCTTCTACTACCCAGTAGCTTTGAAGTAGGGTGTTATTCAATTTCCATATATATGACTTTATTTCCTTGGTCTTCCTATTGTTGTTTCTAATTTTATAGCATTGTGGTCTGAGAAGATGCTTTGTAGTATTTTGATGTTTGTAAATTTACAGAAGCTTGTTTTGTGGCCTAACACATGATCTATTCTGGAGAATGTTTCATATGCACTGGAAAATAATGTGTATTGTGCTGTGTTGGGTTGAATGCTCAGTACACATCTATGAGGTCCAGTTGGCTGATTATGTTTTTTAGTTCTTCTGTATGTATGTTTGTTGAGTTTCTTTCTGGTTGTTCTATTTTTTCTCAAAAGCAGTGTATTGAAATCTCCCACTATTATTAGAGATTTGTCTAATTCTTTCTTCAAATCTATTAGAGTTTGCTTTATATATTTTGGAGCTCTTTCATTGGGATCGTAGATATTTGTTATGATTTTGTCATCTTGTTCAGTTGACCCTTTAATCATGAGATAATGTCCATTTTTATCTATTGTGCTGGCCTATTTTATCAAAAATTAGTACTACTGCCACTCCTGCTCACTTTTGATTGCAATTAGCTTGGTATATTTTTCTCCATCCTTTAACTTTTAGTCAATTTTTTTTTTTTTTTTTTGGTGGTGTTTGAGAGTTTTCATTGTGTTAAGTTTTCTATCCTTAGTTACAATAATTCCTAGATATTTTATCAACTTGGGGCTATTGTAAATTGTATTGCTTTCTGGACTTCTTTTAGCGAGTAGTCCTGTTTTTTTTTTTTTTTTAAAGGTTTTTATTGTGGATTGAGTGAAAGTTTATAGGGCAGATCATCAGTTTTACATTCAGCATATCATACACCTTGTTTCATTACAATGATTATAATCCCCTTTATGTACTGTCTGTTTTAATAGTATTTCTTGCTATCCACGTTAGCTTTTTTAAAAACAAAAACAAAAAACACTCAGGCATATATAATAATTTATATCTCCAAAGGGCACATTCTGCAAGTCTGCCTCCTGGCCAGCTCTTAGTCCCTCTCTTCCCATGAATCTAGAGTCCTCAGTTGCTCCCTCTCTCCATGTCCCCATCTCTGCCTCTGTCTCTGGCGTCGCTGCATCTTTGGATAAGGTTCTGCATTCTGCTTCTGCACTTCTCCCTTGATGGTCCTAGGGTCCTCTGTTTCTGACTGTAAGATTAACCACTTCCCTGTCTTTGTTACAAAACTTCTACATTTACAATTGTGGTAGTTGCAATTAGTCATGATAACAATTATTCATTGTTGAATCATACGAATCTTATTCCCATCTCTTTTCGCCAGACCCATCCAGACAAGATGATAGCTATTCAGTGGGGACTCTTTTTTCCCCCCATACTCTTAAACTAATCTCCCTCTTGAAACCTTGTAAGCCAGTCACTTTTGTGCCTTTATCGCCCCTCATTTTAGGTAGCCAATGTCTAAGTTGCCCATCCCTATCTACTCTGTGTACAGAGGGGATAGCTTTGATACTTGATGTGAAGACTCCTTCCCTCTCTGTTGGTATTTAGAGCAACAAGCTCTCTGAGTATAGGTCAGGTTCATCAAATTGTAGCAATTTACACTTGTTTCCTTTATCAAAAAATTTTTTTTGTGTGTGTAATCTTCCTCTGGTCGAGTTTGGATGTTCTTGTGCATCTCTCCTCACTTCATATTAGCTGGATGCTTCACTCTCAGCTCTAGCCCTCTGTGGCTATGTCCTTGTCCATGGGCTCAAGTGCCCTCATGTCTCACCACACTTTGGACCAACCAGCCCTTCCTCTTCTGTCTGTCATCTCCAGGTCAACAATAGTCAATAGACTGCGGTTGAACTCAGCCCATTTCTTCATTGCTGCCTTTCCCCCTCTTCCACTCACCAGTAGACCAGTGTGGTCGCCAACAAGCTTACATGCTTATTTGTCTGTTCCCTTAGAGTTTCAGTTTTAGAGGGGAGTTTGTCCTGAAGGAACTTGATTGCTTGCCTTAAAGTCTTCCTGGAGAACAGCTTGCTTATTCTTGTAGTAGCCAGTCATGCTGACATTTTTGTTTTGGGTTTTTCCTGATGATCTTTCTCTGAAGATGTATCTTCTGTCACTCTAGCTGTTCCTGGCTGGTCTGCTTGTCCTTTCTAGTGGGAATGTCCCACCTCATAAGGTTCTGGTTGGGACTCAGGATTCCACCTAAGGTCCTATACTCTGTTAAGGCTTTGCAAGACGCCTATTTCACTGGGCAAGTTCTAGAACTCCTTTTAGGCATTCCAATCAGTTATAGGCTGAAGACAGGCTTACAAGTTTTCTGTAATCATGTTTCCCAACATTCCTTTCTATCCCAATGAAATGTCTATTTTATAATAGTAGGCAAGGGAAACTAATATTCATAAATCAGTCAAGCATTTTAGTATTATTTCCCCTCTTCAAGCTATACATAGATCCCTGTATCCCAGAGCCCTGTTGTTTGAAGGTTGAACAAGCATCACTATTTACCTCTGTCCCACTTAGGCCATGCAAACCTGTCTCAGTGTTCCCTTATCTATCTTGTTTCTGCCTCCTCCCGCTTCTTGTCTTGCCCTCCCCAACACCCAAAGTAACCCCCACCCCCACCCCATTGTTGTGGTTACCGTATATTCCATTAATTCTTCCCTCCATTTAAGACAGCAGCAGTTCGAAACTACCAGCTGCTCCGCGGGAGAAAGATGAGGCTTTCTTTTCCCGTAAAGATTTACAGCCTCGGAAACCCTGTTCAGGGTCGCTATGGGTCGGAACCGACTCGATGGCACTTAACAACAACATTTTATCCTTGGAGGCCAGGATGGCTAAGCTTCGTCTCTCATACTTTGGACATATTGTAAGGAGGGAACAGTCGCTGGAAAAGGATGTCATGCTGGGTAAGATGGAGGGTCAGAGAAAAAGAGGAAGACCCCCAATGAGATGGATCGGCCAGGTGGCATCATTGATGGCATCGAGTGTGGTGGCGGTAGTGAGATTGGCCCAGGATCAGACATTGTTTCGTTCTGCTGTGCATGGGGTCTCTATGAGTTGGTTTTGACTCGATGGCACCTGACAACAACATTTTATCCTGTAATCAACCTGACCTTCCCAGCACCTGGATCTCTGTTGCTCTGTGTTTACCTTCTTTCACACTGTAATTGTTTTGATCATAGACTGACTATCCAGATCATCTGGTCTTATAATTTTATTCTGGTCTTGACTCTTCCATTTGTTGATTGAGTTCAAGTTGATGCTGCCATCTACATCATTCTCTAGTTGTTGTCTGTTCTTGTTGGTTCTCAGTCCACAAAACTTCCTTTAGGATATTTTTCATCACAGGGTTGACTTTGGCAAAATCCCTTGTTGTTGTTGTTAAGTGCTGTCGAGTCGGTTCCGACCCATAGCGACCCTGTACAGGGTTTCAGAGGATGTAAATCTTTACGGGAGTAGAA
>NW_006408608.1:5767821-5806035 GCF_000296735.1 Chrysochloris asiatica
CCCTGTCTACTCTGTGTGTGGAGGGGGTGGGAATGATTCTTGCTGTAAGGACTTGTTCCCTCTTTTGAGCTACTGCTTCCATAGGTGTAGGGCCCCATTGCCTACTTGCCTGCATGGTTTCTGTTGAGAGATTCGAGCTTAATCCGATTTGCTTGCCTTTGTATGTTACACTTCTCTTTTCCCTAGCTGTTTTCAGAATTCTGTCCTTTATCTTTGATTTTGGAGAGCTTGATTATTATATGTCTTGATGATTGTCTTTTAGGGTCTATCCTTCCTGGGGTTCATTGAGCTTCTTGAATGCTTATCTTTTCACTTTTCTTGATGTTAGGAAAATTTTCTTCCAGGAGTTCTTCAACTATCTCCTCTGTGGGCTTGTGTGATTCTTCCTGTTCCTTAATGCCAATAATTCTTAAGTTATTCCTCTTCATGTTGTCCAACATGAATCTTAGGCCTTCTTCAGATTTTTTTTATCCTTTTTTGCATTTGGTCTTTTATCTTAGTAGTGTTGACAGATTTATCTTCTAGCTCACTAGTCCTGGTTTCTGTCTCTTCAATTCTACTCCTTTGCCCTTTCAGTGTATTATCCATTTCTGATATTCTATTATTAATCATTTAGACCTCTTTCTGTAGGTTTTGAGTTGTTTCCAATGCTGTGTCTATCTTATTTGATTGTTCCTGTAGCACTTTCCTGATGTCTTCCTTATTTTTCTCAACTCCATTGTATAGTGTTTTGATGCATTTTATAATCATTTTTCTGAATTCCTTCTCCGGCATTTCCAAAACCTGCCCATTTTCCAGTATGGAGTGTAGGTCTACTTCCAGGTCATTTGCCTCAGTCACTTTATCTCATTTCTGAACATGTGCTGATATGGTCATCTGCTTCTGTTTTTTGGACATATTCAGGGGTTATCTGTGGCCTTAATACTTAGTTGGGTGTGTATTTTGGTATTTTTTTATGCTTCTTGATTGCCTCCAGGTAGATGTGATCAGGAGATGGGCTTCTCTTTTTACTCTTCTTCCTGAGAAATTTCAAGATGCCACTGTTGGTCATTGTAATGTAACTCAGGATTTAATTTTCAGCCTATTTTCTTTTTAGTATGCCTGTTCTGCTCCACAATCCCTGTTCAGGCCTTTTCCCTAGTGATAAACAGTTCAGGGCCAGCTATGGCCATTTGCTTTTAACTGGAAACTGTCACTTTAAATTTTGAAGAGATCTGTGTGCATGTGTAGTAGAACCCTGTGAGGGTGGGGTGTCCACTTGCTCAGGCACTCCCTCTAGTCACCAGAATGGAGATGCGCAGACAGTGAGAGACCAGTGAACAGATACAAAAGAAGAGAATGTCCACACCTTTATCTCTGTGATTCTGTCAGGTGTCCATGGCTGCTCTGATCCTTCCCCTGCTTGGTATCATCCAAGATAGCGGCTCCAGGAGCAGCTGAGTGTCTTGAGTTAACAAACAATGGATTTCTTGCTTCTTCTACACATTCCCCTTGCTGTAAGCTTTCCAACCTTCTAAATATTCCTTTATTTGTGGTTCAGAGTTCTGGCACAATCCCCTGAGCCTGCTTGGTCTGGTATTATGTGTTTTTGTTGATGGAGTTCTTAATTGCACTTCCACTCGATCCACTATCTTGTTTCACTTTTAATCTGTTTTTGTCTGTGTGTCTTGCAGACAGCATATTGAAGGATCTTGTTTTCTTATCCATTCTGCCACTCTCTGTCTCTTAACTGGTGCATTAATCCGTTGACATTCAGTGTAATTATTGGTAGGTATGAATTAATTGCTGTCATTTTGTTTTCTTTTTTTGTGGTGCTGTTGGTTTCTTTGTTCTGCATGCCTTCCTGTACTCAGGTCATGTTTTTTGTGTTCTTGTCAGTTTATTCATATTTTTAATGTTTTCATATTCTTGATATGTTGTGAAGTATTAATTTTCTTTGCAGTTACCCTATATTCGATTAACTTTTCCCTCCATTTAAAACAGATTATTTTATCTTGCAATCTAATGACGTTTTCACCACCTGTTTCTCTCTTACTATGTTTTACCTTCTTTCACATTGTAATTGTTTTGATGATAAACTGACCTCCCAGATCCTCTGAATTCATTCTTACAGTTTTGTTCTGTTCTGGACTCTTCCATCTGATGATTAAGTTCCGGGTGGTGCTGCCACGTATGTCTGTCTTTGGTTGTTGTCTGTTCTTGTTGGCTCTCAGTCCAAAGAACTCCCTTTAGGATGTTTTGAAGTACTGGGTTGGCTTTGCTAAAATCCCTTATCTTCTGTTTATCCGGAAATGTTTTTATTACACTGTTGTATTTGATTAACAGCTTTGCTTGATCGAGGATTCTTGGGTGGCAGTTTTTTTCTTTCAGGGTTTTATATATGTCTCCCCATTGCCTTCTTTCGTACATGGTTTCTGCTGAGAGATCAGTGCTTAATCTGATTTGCTTGTCTTTGTATGTAACACTTCTGTTTTCCCTAGCTGCTTTCAAGATTCTCTCCTTGTCTTTGATTTTGGAGAGTTTGATTATGATATGTCTTGGTGATTTTCTTTTGGGGTCTATCCTTCCTGGGGTCCTTTGAGCTTCTTGAATGCTTATCTTTTCATTTTCAGGATGTTAGAGAAATTTTCTTCCAGAAACTCTTCAACTATCTCCTCTGTGGACTTGTGTGATTCTTCCTGTTCTGGAATGCCAATAATTCTTAAGTTATTCCTCTTCATGTTGTCCAACATGAATCTTAGACTTTCTTCAGATTTTTTTTATCCTTTTTTTCTGCTTGCTCATCTATCTTAGTAGTATTGACAGATTTGTCTTCCAGCTCACTGGTTCTGGCTTCCATCTTGTCAGTTCTACTTTGTTGCCCTTACAGTGTGTTGTCTATTTTTGATATTTTATTATTAATCATTCAACCTCTTTTTGCAAGTTTTTAATTGTTTCCACTGCTGTGTCTATCTTATTTGATTGTTCCTGTAGCACTTTCCTAATTTCTTCCTTATTTTTCTCAAAACCTCTGTGGAGAGTTTGGATACACTTTAGTATCATTCTTCTGAATTCCTTCTCAGGCAATTCCAAGGCGTGCCCTCCTTCCAGTGGGAAGTCTGGATCTACATCTAGCTCATATGTATCAGTTACTCTATCCTGTTTGTAGACATGTGCTGCAATTCTCACGTGTTTTTTGGGTATCTTCATTAATTAGGTTTTCAGTAATTAAATGAATGTATGTGGATGTGTTATTGAGGTTTCTAGTTGTCTTCATGTTGATGTGATCAGGAGTTGAGCTTGCCTTTTCACTTTTCTTATTACTCAACTCAGAGAAACTATAGCAGGTGTTGGCTGTCTATCTATCTGGTGTATAGCAGCAGGTATTGACTCTTTCTCAGATGGTGGGATTTTACAGGGTGTGATTGCAACTAGGCTATATGACCACAGTTGATGTATCTTCTTGGGTAATGTAGGGAGATAAAGAGTCCTCTGAAGGTATATTGTAGCAAAACATGAGTATGACTTTAATGTCCATTTCTTGGCCAGCTCGGGCCATTCTGGGAGAACATTCTGTTTTAAGCAGCTCCTGGTGGCTCCTCCCACTTCTGCAATTCTGGACCCAGAAATCTTTGCTCAGCATGTCTGTGTGCACGCGTAGTAGAACCCTCTGGAGGTGGGAGGGTGGGTCCACTTGCTCAGGCACTCCCTCTAGTCACCAGAGTGGAGGTGCACAGACAGTGAGAGACCTAAGAACAGAGAAAGGAAAAAATAAAAAGAATGTCTGCACCTTTATCTCTCTGATGATCGTCAGAAGTTTGTGTTGGGAACGCTTCTCTAACCTTTCTCTTGCTCTGTCACACCCAAGATGGCAGCTCTGGGAGCTAGGTAGGTGCCTTGGATCAGGAAATAGCGTTTCTTTGCTCTCCTACAAATTCCACTGGCTGTAAGTCTTCAAACTTTCTAAATATTCCTTAATATGTAGTTCCACCTTCTAGGACCATCCCCTGAACTTGATTCGTCTGGTATTCTGTGTTGTTCCTAGCAGAGCTTTGTATAGCTAGTCTTCCTAATCTGCCATTAAGCCCTGCCTCCCTAAATTTGTATTACTTTAAATACTTCTATATCTGGATTGAATTCTGGGTGGTATTCTCATGTATGTTAATCTCAGGTTGTTGTTTGCTGTTGTTGGTTCTCAGTCCAAAGAACACCCTTTAGCATTTTTTGTCAAGTTGGTCTGGTTATTACAAATTCCTTTAATTTCTGTTTATCTGGAAATGCTCTAATTTCACCATCTTATTTTATTAAATTTAAAATATTTTTTTAATTTGATGGTTACAGGCAAAATCATTAGCTTTACATTCAACAAATTATACACTTTGTTTCATTTCAATGATTACAATCCCCTCCCTTCAACAGCAGTTATCCTACTTCCTCCCAGTGGATCTCCATGTATGCCTTATATTTCACAAATGAACAAAATAAAATTAATTGGTGTACACATACATAACAAAAGATATCTATTCATTCAAATGTACAAGCACACATTCTGCAAGCTAGCTTCCTGCCCACAGACACACAGCCTTGCTCAGTCCATGGGCCTACAACCTGCAGCAGCGCTATCTCACCGTGGCTCTGCCTCTGCGCTGTCTCTGCTGTTGCTGCTTTTCTAGGTAGAGATCTCAAGCTCCATTCATGCTCTTCCTTCTTGATGGTCCTGGGATCATCTGTTCCTGAAATGAAAGATTAACTACTCCCCTCTTTTAGTTACACATCTTCTATAATTGCAGTTGTGACAACCACAATTAATTCTGCTAAAAATTACTATTACTTACAATTGATTCATTAAATCCTATCATCATCATCCCCTAAGCCCCTATCACCTGATCTGTCTGGGAAGGAGGAAAACTATTCAGTGGGGATTCTACCTTATCCCCCTCGTCTGAAATTAAGCACACTCATGAACACTTGTAAGCCAGCCACTTCATGCCTTTATGTTGTTGTTGTTGTTAAGTGTCATAAAGTTGGTTCTGACCCATAGCAACCCTATATAGGATTTCAGAAGAGTGGCTAGTGAGCTTAAACTGCCAACTTTGTTGTTCAAACTGACTGGGCAGTCCAGCATATTATCCCACAGCATCACACCAGGAATCCTCATGCTTTTATAACCCCTCCATTTTTTATAGCCCATCCCTATCAACCCAATCCTGGTGTAGTACTATGGGTTAATGCACCAGACTGCAAGGCCATTTGAGCTGCAAGGTGGGCGGTTCAAGCTCACCAGCTGCTCCTTGGAAATCCTATACTGGGTCGCTATGGATCAGAACCGACTTCACGGAACTTTACAATAATAACAACAATCAACCCAGTGCCCTGAGGAAACAAATTTGGTCCTTGATATGAAGAATCCTTCCATTCCGGTTGGAATTTTAAGAAACTGCATCCATAAGTAAAAGTCCAGTTCATCACATTGTAGCAATTTACACTTGCTCATAGTATCAAACATCTGTATCTTCATCTGGTTGACTTCTGGTTAGCTAGCCATCCAAGCTAGGTCAAATGGGTACTAGCTGCAAGTTTGAGTCATCATCTTATTTGACGGACAGGTTTGCTAGGTATATAAGTTTTGATTGGTAATTTTTTTCTTTCAGAGTTTTGTATATGTCATCCCATTGCCTTCTTGCCTGCCTGGTTTCTGCTGAGGAATCAGAGCTTAGTCTTATTGATTCTCCTTTATAGGTAATTTTTTCTTTTTCCTGGACTGCTCTCAAGATTTTTTTCCCTTGTCTTTGGCTTTGGAAATTTTTGCTATGATTTGTCTTGGTGATTTTCTTTCAGTAACTATCTTGTTTGGGGTTCATTCAGCTTCTTGTATGCTTATCTTTTTATCTGTAATTATGTTGTTGTTGTTGTTAAGTGCCATCTAGTCGGTTCCAACCCATAGTGATCCTATATAGGGTTTCTGAGGAGCAGCTGGTGAGTTTGAAATGCTGACCTTGCTGTTCAAACTGACTTTGTAGTCCAGCACATTAACCCACAATGCCACAAGGATTTTTTTCCAACAACTCTTTGACAATTTTCTCTATTCTTTTATTGTCTCTTCCTGTTCTGGAATTCAAGTCACCCATAAATTATTTCTCTTCATGGTGTCCCACATAACTCCTAGGCTTTCTTTGGATTTTTAAAATTTTCAGGTTGTTTTCTAACTTACTAGTTTTGAGAGATTTATCTTCAAGCTCACTAATGAGTTTCCATTGCTTCTAATCTGCTCATTTGCCCTTTCAGTGTATTTTCCATTTCTGAAATCTTAGCATTATTCTTCTGGATTTCTAAGTTCAGCTCTTGTATTGTTTCAGAGTTTCCATTTCTTTTGTCTGTTTGTTCATGTAGTGTTTTCCTGAATTCTTCTAAAGTTTTTTTTTTTTTTTTCCTGTGATATTGCTTTCCTTGAGCCTTCTGCTAGTCCTTTGAAGATGCTGAAATATCAGGTTTTAACATTCTTTTTCAGTTAGTTCCATTACCTTTTCTTCCTCAGAAACATGTTCAGGCACTGTATCTTGGTCATTTGTTTAAGCCATTCTCTCTTGTTTCTTTGTGTGAGCTGAAATTGCCTGTTGTTTCTGGGGCACTGTACTTACTTGATGATTGTATGTTGATGTGTTCTAAGGCTCTTACCAGCTGTCTCCTTTGGGTGTAGTTAGAGAATGGAAGAATGTGCTCTGTCTGCCATTCACCATGTGTGCACCTCAGTTTAGGGTGGGTTGGCTGGTGTTGGCTGCTGTTTATCATTACCCAGTGGGTGGAGCTGCAGAGAGCATGTTTGTGGCTGGGCTGTATGGGCACAATGTTGCTGTCTTCTGCTGATTGGGAAAGAGGAGAACCACACACACAAGAAAATAAAACAGAATAAATGAACATATAAGCAGTCAATAATGAAAAGATAAAATAACAAAGGAGAAATAAAAAGAAATAAAAATAGGCAACAACAACAGCAACAAGAATATAATAAATAAAAAAGGAAAGAGGGAAAGGAAAATAGAGCTATAGAAGAGGAAAATAAGAAACAAAACTAAAAGGAAGAAATTTTAAAAACACTTGGAAAAACCAGGGCGAAGGAAGATGAAAAGAGAGAGTAGAGAGTAGTAAAGAAAGATCTAAAGTAAGGAAGAAAAAAAAAAAAGGAGAGGGGATTTAGGAAACAGAATAAAAGAAAGAAAAACAAAAGCAGAGATATCAAGGATGAAGTTCAAGGGAATGGGAAAAGAAAGAATAAACCAATAAAAACAATGAAACGAAAAAAAACAAAAACAAAGAAACAAATACAGTTGTTGGACCCAGAGAGGAGAAAACTGTGGGGGGCTACTGCCAGCCAAAGGATTCATGAGGTAAATGCAGGAAAGATGTGACAGCAGAGTTCCTGGCCCTAGATGGAGTTCCTATAGACCTAGGTGTTATCTGTGTTCAGGGCACTCAATCTGGAAATAGTTCATGGAGACCCTTGATGGAACTGGTCTCAGTGTCTGTTAGGACCACAGGGCAGCTAGGGGCAGGGTGGCTGGTTAAGAGTGTGGCTCTGTGGGTTCTGTAGGTCTGGAGCTGAGCCCACCTGAATCTAGGCGCCAAAGTGGCACTGCTGATTTCTGCCTCGCACTGGCATGGCTCACAATCATCTGACTCTGAATTCCTGGATAGCAGGGTCTGTGCTGGGGTGGATGAGGGTGGGAGCTGGCCACACCTCTGGTCACCAGGGGAGCATGGGGATAAAGAAGGAATCTCGCCTTTCCTGTCACCTGTGTGAATATGCTCTGCCAGGCCACCTTCTGTTCCAAATCTGCTCAGAAAAGTTCAAGATGGTCATGTTGTGCCCGGCTAGCCATTCACCAGTCAGTCTCCCTCACTTGCATCCCTGCTCAGCTTCTCCTCCCAGCAAGCACTCAGTCCACTTCTCTAACCTCATCTGTGTCATTTCATTGGTCTCTGGTATCTTTGTTGTAGAGCGACCAGGTAGTGCATCTGCCTAGTCTGTCATCTTGTTGGAAGCAAGGATATTGAGACTTCATCTCTCATAATTCAGACATATTATCAGAGGGATTAGTCCCCGGAGAATGACATTGTGCTTGGTAAATTGGAGGGTCAAAGAAAAAGAGGAAGACCCCCAGCAAAATGGATTTACACAGTGGCAGGAGCAATGGGCTCAAGCATAATGACAATTTGTGAAGATGGCACAGGACCAGTCAATGTTTTATTGCGTTGTGTGTAGGGTCGCTGTGAGTCGGAACCGAGTTGATGGCACCAAACAGCAGCAACAGCAAGTCATCATGTCATGCATGTAATGCATGTTTTATTCTTTGTTTGACACATACAGTAGGGGAACCTAAGGCACCCATACCCATTGATGCACTGGAATCGTTCCTGGCTCAGTAACCTTAATAGGACAGAGCAGAACTTCCCCGTAGGGTTTCCAAGACTGTCATCTTTACAGAAGCAGATGGCCACATCTTTTTTCCATGGAGCAGCTGGTAGATTCAGACTATCAACCTTTTGGTGTGTAGCTGAGCCCTTAACCATTGTGCCACCAGGGTGCCTTAGCCTTGAGCACTGAAAGATTAAATAATTTTCCCAGGCATGAAGCTTGTAAATAATGGGTCCAGGAATTGAACGTTGGTGGTTTGACACTGTTGTTGTTGTTAAGTGCCATCAAGTCAGTACTGACTCATAGCAACCCTGTAAAGCATTTCTGAGGAGCGGCTGGTGAGCTTGAACTGCCAACCTTATGGTTCAAAGCAACCGTGTAGTCCAACGCGTTAACCCACAATGCCACACCAGGGCTCCAATGAAATGATTTGGCCTTGATGTTAAGTGCTGTCAAGTCAATTCCAAATTACAGTGACCCCTATATAGGGTTTCCAAGGAACGTCGGAAGTTTGGCTTTAGAGCACTGTATTTTGGGTAAACTTTTTAATTGTGTACTGAGTGAGAGTTAACATTGGAGAACATAGGCTTTACACCTTTTGGGGAAGCTTTTAATTGAAGAATGTCATACATATTGAAAAGTACACAAATCATAATTGTAACCTGGTGTGAGGCTGTCGGTAATGTGCTGGACTGCAAGGTTGGTTTGAACCACAAGGCCGGTGGCTCACGCTCACTAGCTGCTCCTCGGAAACCCTATACAGGGTTTGAGTCAGAACCAACTCGATGACACTTAACAACAACAACAACCAGAACCCAGCCACTCCACAGGAGAAAGATGAGGCTGTCTGCTTCTGTAAAGACTGACGGCCTCAGAAAGCCTGTGGAGCAATTGTACTCTGTCCTGTAGCCTTCCTGTGAGTTGAAATGGCCTTGCCAACAATGGGTTTGGTTTGTTAATGGAAACGAGAGTCCATATCAAGAAGCAGAACATCACCAGCACCCCTAGAAACCCCCCCTCACCCCCTTCCAGTCATTACCCACCCCCAAGGGTAACCATTATCCTAACGTCCAAAGCCATAGATTAGTTCTGCTTGGTTTTAAGCTTTGTATAAATGGGATCATACAGATTCCATTTCTGTTTGGATTCTTTTGCTCAACATTATGTGTCTGAGATTCAACCATAGTGCTACAGGTTGCTGTGGTTTGTTCATTCTTGATTTTGTTCCATTACATTAGTTATCTGTGGTTGCATTGCAAATTATCACAAACTTAGTTCTTAGTATAACACATTTATCATCTCAGTTTCTGTGAATCAAGAATCTAGGCATGGCCTAATTGAGTCCTCTGGTTTTGATCCTATAAGGCTGTAATCATGGTATAGGCTAAGGCTGGGGTCTCATCTGAGGCCCAACTGGGGAAGGAACCACTTCCAAGCTCATGGTTGTGGGCAGGATTCTGTTCTTTGTGTGTGTGGCTGGATCAAGTGCTGTAGTTCCTTGCTAACTATCAGCCAGAAGACTCCCCTGTTCAGTGCCATGTGGACCCCTCCATATGATGCTATTAAAGCCAGCAAGAGTCCACTGAGATTCTCTTAGCAAGATGGAAGTTATAATTTGCCAACCAGCTCATTGTGTGGAACTGTGTAGCTAATGTGTGAGGTCTCCAAAAGAGACACAGTTCACACACAGCCATTGAATGGGACCATGCTTACTCACATGGAGAAGAGACAGAGTAAGGTCAGTTCAACAGTGGATGTGGGTCCCCCATGACCAGCTGGTGCAGGACTGGAGGTATACATACACCTAGTTGAGGGATCCTATTCCCTCCCCACTGAGAACAGATACAGTAGGGGGTTGGTCAGGTGCTATCTGACATTCATGCATAAACATAACAAAGAAGTACATGGATAAACATAACAAAGAAGTACCTCCTACAAGGCTGTAATTATGGTATAGGCTAATACCTCCAACACCTTGGAGGTATTGTGGGTTTGGTTCCAAATAACTGTAATATAATAATGAGTCATACAAATGTTTGTGTTTCCCAGTGCATATAAAATTTATGTTTACTGGTTGGTTGATTGGTTGATTATGTGCCGTGGAGTTAGTTCCAACTCATATTAACCCTGTACAGGGTTTCCAAGGCTATAAATCTTTACGGGAGCAGAAAGCCTCATCTTTCTTCTATGGAACAGCTGGTAGTTTCAAACTGCTGACCTTGTGGTTCGCAGCCCGATTCATAACCACTACACTACCAGAGCTCCTTGTTGTTAAGTGCCATTGAGTTGATTCCGACCCATAGCGACCCTGTATAGGGTTTTCAAGGAGCAGCTGGTGAGCTTGAACCACTGACCTTGCAGTTCAAATGACTTTGCAGTCTGAACCATTAGGCCACAGCCCCACAGTGTGCAATAGCATTAAGAGAAGTGTGAAGTTTTGTGAAACTTACCAAAATGTGACACAGAGACAGAAAGTGAACATATGCTGTTGGAAAGGTGGCGCTGGTAGACTTGCTCTCTGCATGGTTGCCACGCTTCTTCCATTTCTAACAAACCCAGTACTTGTGAAGAGCAATAAAGGGAAGAGTGATCCAATGAGGCACATCTGTATTCATTAGGCCTGTAAGAGGGAAGGTGTTCCACCAATGAGAAGACAAAGAAAGCAGACTCAGTTCCCAGCCACCATTATCAGAGAATAATCTGGGCCCAAGACATCTGACTGAATAGGAGTCTCAAGTGACAGCCACAAGGGTCATGGCAGAGTGTCCCCCACAATACAATATTCTGTAACTTCGTCATGGCAGTGACATTCCAGTTACTTTTGCTTCATTCTGTTGGTTACAAGCAATTACAAGTCCCACCTACACTTAAAGGCAGGGATTGCACAGGGCTGTAAACAAAAGCATAACTGGTTCTATTGTACATATCTTTTTAAAACTTATTATTATTGTGAACTGAGTGATAGTTGACGTGGGAGAACATTGGCTTTACACCATCGTTTCATTGCAATGATTACAGTCTCCTCCATGCATCACCATTCAACAGTATTTGCTTCCATTCCCTCTGTTTTTTTAGGGGGGTGGGCGGGGTAGGGGATGTACACAAAAACACTCAGGGATACATAATAATTTAAACAACCAAAGGTCACATTCTGCAAGCCTGCCTCCTGGCCACCAGCACTCAGTCTTTCTCTTTCCATGAGTCCAGAGTCCCCAGCTACTCTATTTCTCTGTGTCCTCATCTCTGTCTCCATCTCTGGTGTCACTGCTTCTCTGGATAGGGTCCCACATTCTGCTTGTGCTCTTCTCCCATGATGGTCCTAGGGTCCTCTGTTCCTGAACTCTAAGATTAACTACTCCCCCCTTTTGATTAGAGAACTTCTACCTTTACTGTTTTGACAGTCACAATTAGTCATGATAACAATTACTCATTATTAAATCATAAGAATCTTATCCCCATATCTTTACACCAGACCCATCTAGACAAGATGAAAACTATTCAGTGGAGAGCCTACCTTCCTCAGCACACTCTGAAACTAAATTCTCTCTTGAAACCTTGTAAGCCAGTCACTTCATGCTTTTATCGCCCCCTCATTTTAGTCAGCCAATGTCTAAGTTTCCCATCCCTATCTACTCTGTACACAAAGGGGATAGGATTGATACTTGATGTGAAGATTGTACATGTCTTTTGATATGAATATGCACACATTTATCCCAAGGCCTGAGAGTCCGTGGATATGTCCGGCTTTAGAAGACTCTAGCAAACATTTGTCTGAAGCAGTAGTACCAATTTGTATTCTTCTAGCAGCATATGAATGTTCCAGGAAGAGCACATGCTTTTAAATATTATTCTCCATTTGTTCCTTATAGAAGGATTTTTTTACCTGGCTGGTGTAATGACGTTGGAGGCAATGGTATTTCCATGAGGGGGACCTGGGTTCAATTCCTGGTCAATACACTTCTTCCAGACTAGGAAGGCCTACCTCCCAACATCAGCCAAGAACACCCTATGTATCACAACAGTCCGATCTGCAACCCAGCATAGGAATGGCGTAAGACCAAGAAGTATTTTGTTCCATCATACCTGGGTTCACCAGGAGTTAGGGCTGGCTGACAGCAGCCTTTCTGATGGCTTCAGGGCTAGAACGAAAACTAGATCACTCATTCCTTGGGGAAAGGAGCCTCATCTCTTTCACCTAATTATCACCATGCCTAAGAGGGTACCAGGCACACAGCACTCAATAAATATTCTTTTGGTTAAATGAATGAGTTTAGGAACTGTTGTCCAAGGGGGTTTATAGATGGACCTCAGGTGTTAGCCCCTGAAATTTTTGGCGTTTTGGAATCTTTGATGTGTTGGAGCCCAGGCAAACTTTTCTGGGAAGACAGCCCAGAGTTTAACCAGATCCCCACCGCCCCCCCCAAAATTGTTAAGAACCTCTGTGATTGGCTAACACTGACTTAGTTGTCTTCTCACATAAATAAATGGTTCCACAAACATTTAAACACAGATGTCCTAGCAATTCCAATCCTAAGGATATACCCAAAAGACTTGAAAGCAGGGACTCAAACATATATTTGTATACCAATGTTTGCTGCAACATTATTCACAGTAGCCAAAAAGTGGCAACAGTTCAAGTGTCCATCAATAGACAAATGGATAAACAAAATATGGTACATACGGACAACAAAATATTATTCAGCCAGAAAAAGAAGAAGTTCTGGTGCATATTACATACTACACCATGGATGAACCTTGGAAACATACTGAGTGATGCAAGCCACAAGTCAGTTGTGGAAAAACAAATATTGTATGGTCCCACCTATTTGAAATATCTAGATACCTAGTTTATTAGTGGCACCAGGAGCTGGGGGAAATGAGGAAGCAGAGTTATTGCTTAAGGGATGCTGAGCACCTGGTCAAGGTGGTGGAACAATCTGGAAATAAATAGTGATGATGGCTGGACAACATGGTGGAAAGAATTCTGTCACTGATGTGCACACATGAAAATGATTGAATTGGAGAATGATATATTATATATATATTTTACCACAGTAAAAAGAAAAACAAACTGGGAAACCAGTTAGTCCCTGGGAAAGATGCATAGGAACTATGAACAAGGCCCCATGGTGCTTGGTGGCATATTTGAAAGTGAGAAGAGAAACAATGTTTGCCTGAGGTAGCTGATAAACTGACAACTTTGCGCTCTTTGATCTATGACCTTTGACCTCTTTCGGTACCTTTAGCCACCCCCTGGCCTCCTGGGGCTCTCCCCTCTGTTTGTTTGTCAAACAGCAAATTCCAGAGGGCCTGAGTGGCCCCAAGTTTCTTTCTATGGCAAACAACCTGAGCCTCACCTTTGGAGAAAGCCTATTTCAGTCATCAGAAAGCCTCCCTTTGTACACAGTTTGAGGTGACCTCACCCTTTGTCACCTTCTCTGTTGCTTTCTGGAGGTTTGCAGCATTTTCTTTCTGCCGTCTGCATTCTTTTCTCTTCTGAACAGAGCCCACATTGAGCACTTTTTTGTTTCAGGCCACTCCTATCACACGCTTTGTATCTTCCCCCCTAAGGCAGGTCATCCTGCATCTCTCTAGGTTTCCCCTCGATCATTTCATTTGGCTGAAGTGGTTCCCGTCTTCTCTCCTCCCTCACTACATTCAACACAGACCCTTTCCTTTTCCCCAGAACAACTGTTCTTTTCTTTCAGATCTCTCACCCGAGTCCTCATCTTTCACCACGCTTTCTGACCTCACCTAAGAAAGACTTGTGTTTTTGAAACTCAAGTCCCCCAAATCATCTCTTCTAATCTGAGTCTGAATTTGGATCACTGTTGGGAATGTTCCTGGGTAATTGGGATCCTCCTCAGAGGGGCCAGTGCTATAGCAGAGCCTCAAAGGGAACTGGGGGCCGAGAGAAGGGAGATCCTTCTGTTTGGGATGGACCCCGGGGCTCAAGATAGGCTCTATGAAAAAGGAAGCATTTCACTTGAGTTCTTCAAGGATGGGTGGGATTTTCGGAGGTAGAAGGGATAGAAGAACATGGTGGAAGGAAGGCATACTGGGAATGTTGTAGTTAAATGCCGATGAGTTAATTCCACCTCATAGTGACACCGTATAGGGTTTCCAAGGAACAGCTGGTGAGCTTGAACCACCAACCTTGTGGTTCAAACTGACCTTGCACTCCAGCTCATTAAACCCACAGTGCCATACCAGGAATACAGGCCACAAAACTCCCAAACCTGCTGCTGTTGCCATCAATTCTGACTCATGACCACCCCATGTGTTACACAGTAGCATTATTTTGACTGTCATTTTCCTGGAAGTAGCTCACCAGGTCTTTCTTCTGTGACAATAATGGGTGGATTCAGACCATCAACCTTTAAGTTAGCAGCCAATAGCCAACCACTTATACCACTCAAGGACCTGAAATAAAGGCTACTTAGTGGTGGCTGAATGCCGTGGAGTTGGTTCCAACTCACAGGGACCCCATATAGGGTTCCGAGGCTGAAAATCTTTACAGGAGCAGAAAGGAGCAGAAAGTCTCATCTACAAGGTGAGTAATAAAAGACTTTAAGTACAAGGTACAGAGGGAGTGTGAAGGGCCTGTTGCAGAGATTGCAAACTGTAGGCCCAGGCTCAGCCCTTAGACATGCTTGGTTGCTTCCTCCAGTCAGTTGGGCCAGATAGTTAACTAGTTGCTAAATGTTATGGATTCAATCATGTTCTCTAAAATATGAATTGTAAATCCTAACCCATATACCTGTGGTTGGGGAGTGTGGAGAATCCATACATGGGAGAAAGAAAAAGCTTTCTGCTCCCATAAAGATTTAGAGTTTTGGAAACCCTATACAGGGTCTCTGTGAGTCAGAATCAACTCAATGATGCTTATTAATAACATCATACCCGTGTGTAGGATAAGTACTGGACTGCTAACAACAAGGTTGGCACTTCAAACCTATTAGCATCTCCACGGGTGAAAGATGAGGCTGTTTGCTTCTCTATATAAGATCACTATTAGTTGGGATCGATTTGATGGTGGTGGGATTTTAGTTTTATCCTGTGGTTGTAATCCCATTTGGGAATGGGTTTTCTTTGTTGTTGTTGTTAGATGCTGTTGAGTTGGTTCCTACTTATAGCAACTTTATGCACAACAGAAACACTGCCCACTCCTGTGCCATCCTCACAATCATTGTCAAGCTTGAGCCCATTGCTGCTGCCACGATGCCAGTCCATCTCATTGGAGGTCTTCCTCTTTTATGCTGACCCTCCATTTTACCTAGCATGATGTCCTTCTCTAGGAACGGTCTCTGCTGATAATATATCCAAAGTATGAAAGACAAAGTCTCACCTTCCTGGACTCCATGGAACATTCTGACTACTTATGCCAACACAGATTTATTTGTTCTTCTATCAGTCTTTGGTAGTTTTAATATTATTCTCCAACATTATAACTCAAATGCATCAGTTTTTCTATGGTCTTCCTTATTCACAGCCAAACTTTCACATACACATGAAGCTATTGAAAATACCATGGTTTGGGTCAAGTGCAATTTAGTCTTCAAACTGACATCTTTGCTCTTCAACATTTTAAAGAGGTCTTGTGCAGCAGATTTGCCTAATGCAATATGTTGTTTGATTTCTTGACTCATGATTTCCATGAGTGTTGATAGTGGATCCAAGCAAAATGAAGTCTTTGACAATTTCAATCTTTTCTCCATTTATCATGATGTTAGTTATTGATCCAGTGGTAGGATTTCTATTTTCTTTACATTGAAGTACAACCCATACCAAAGGCTATGGTCTTTGATCTTCATCAGTAAGTATTTTAAGTCCTCTTAGCTTTCAGCAAGCAAGGTTATATCATCTGCATATCGCAGATTATTAATGAGTCTTCCTCCAAACCTGATGCCACATTTTTCTTCATATAATCTAACTTCTCAGATTATGTGCTCAGCATACAGATTGAATAAGTATGGTGAAGAATGTAACCCTGACTCACATTTTTCCTAATTTTAAACCATTAGGCATTCATTTCTTCTTTTCGAACAACGGTACCTTGATCTATGTACAAGTTCCTCATGAGCACAATTAAGTGTTCTGGAATACTCATACTTCACAATGTTGTCCATAGTTTGTCATGATCCACACAGTCGAAAGCCTTTGCAAAGCCAATAAAGCAAGGTAAATCTTTCTGGTATTCTCTGCTTTAAAAAAAAAAAAAAACAAACTTTAAAGAGCTCTTTGCAGCAGATTTTCCCAATGTAATATTTTCTCCATGTATCAGGGTCATTGGTTCTGTTGTTTTCTTCATGTTGAAGTATAAGCCATAGATAGTAAAGGCTGTAATCTTTGATTTTCAGTAGTTCTCTGTACTTTCAGCAAACTTGTGTGATTTGCATATCAAAGGTTGTTAATGAGTGTTCCTCCAATCTAGATGCCTCATTATTTTTCGTACAGTTTAGCTTCTTGTATCATTTGCTCAGCATGCAGATTGAATAAGTATGGTGAAAGTATACAACCCTGACCTACACCTTTCCTGATTTTAAACCCACAGTATCTCTCTTTTTTGTCTAACCTGTCTTTTGGTCTATGTACAGATTCCCTAAGAGCACTAGTTAAGTGTCCTGGAATTTCCATTCTTTGCACTGTTGCCCATAATTTTCTATGATCCACACACTCAGATACCTTTGGGAAGTCAATAAAACACAGGTAAACATCTTTCTGGTATTCTTGGTTTTGTCATCTGACATTAGCAATGATATCCCTCATTCCATGTCTTCTTCTGACTACAGCTTACATTTCTGGTAGTCCCCAGATGTTTTGCTGTAACGGATTTTACTTGTGTGTGATATTAATGGTGTTATTTGACAATTTTCACATTCTATTAGAAATGGGCACAAATATGGCTCTCTTCCAGTCAGTTAGAAGAGTTCTGGTAGTGGATGATGAGCTGAGCTGCTACCATAAGGTCCATAGTTTGAATCTACCAGCCGTTCTGCACGAGAAAGATGAGGTTTTCTGTTCCCCTAAAGATTTACAGCCTCAGAAATGCTATACAGGGTCTCTATGAGTCGGAACCAACTCCATGGTACACCACCACCACCATCACCAGTCAGTTAGCCAGGCAGCTCTCACCCAAATTTCCTGAAACAGATGAGGCTTTCAGAGCTGTGAAGGAGCTTACAGATAGATTACAACCTTGGAAGCCCTATAGGGCTATTCTACACTGTCCTGTAGGGTCACTATAAGGTGGAATTAACTGGACATCAATGGGTGTTTGGATGTTTGAAGGAATTGTTCATGGTTCAAATGTAGAATTCTCACCTTCTGTGTGAAAGAGGTATAATCTAGAACATTCCTGCTCACACAGACATTGGCTCATTTGATTTTCTGGTGTTGTAACTCAGTGCGGTTGCCAACATCTTCATTTTGTTATGTTGTTGTATGCCGTTGGGTTGATTTTGATTTTGATTTTGATTCATAGCAACCCTGTATATCACAACAGAATTGCCCTATAGGGTTTCCTAGGCTGCAAATATTTATAGGAGCATATCACCATAAATGGAGTCCTGGTGTGGTGCTATGGGTTAATGCGCCAGACTGCAAAGTGATTTGAACTGCAAGGTCGGTGGTTCAAGCTCACCAGCAGCTCCTGGGAAGCCCTATACAGGGTTGCTATGGATCAGAACCGACTCGACGGCACTTGACAACAACATCACCATAAATATTTTTTGGTGATAAAAAGGGTGTTTTTCTCTCGTGGAACTGTTGATGGGTAAGAATTGCTGACCTTCCGGTAAACAGCCTAGCACTTTAACCACTGCACCACCAAGCTCCTTGTCTTCATTTTGCTGTTGTTGTTAGGTGTCATGGAAATTTCCTTTTAGAAGTTGGAAATTTAGCCATAGATATTGCCACTCAAGTTAGAGTACTCTTTATATATTGTATTTTTTTTTACCCACATTGGGTTACTTTTGACTATGTTTATAGACATTTTTTACATCAAAATGGCATTTCCTTGGTAGAGATTAGAGAATCTGTTGAATATTCTACAATGTACTTGACACGCTCCCCACAACAGAAAAATTTCCTGCCCCAAATGTCAATAGTGCCGAGGTTGAGAAATCCTGACTTAAAGTAATCCATAAAGATAAAATCATATTCCATGCAATTCAATGTTTATTCAATGAAAGGATGTATAAAAACATACACATCTAAGAACTCAACTATACATGAAGTTTGTTGTTTTTAAGAGCCATTGAGTCAATTCCGACTCATAGTGACCCTGCATAGGGTTTCCCGAAGTCCTGGTGTGGCGCTGTGGGTTAATGCGCCAGACTGCAAAGCAGTTCGAATTGTAAGATCCGCGGCTCAAGCTCACCAGCTGCTCCTCAGAAACCCTATACGGGGTCGCTATGGGTTGGAACCGACTCAACAACACTTCACAACAACAGCAAACATAGGGTTTCCCAGGAGTGGCTGGTGGATTTGAGCCATCGACCTTGCAGTTCAAACCTACCTTGCGGTCCAGTGCTTATCCTACAGTGCCACACCAAGACTGCATGAAGCAGGACGCTAAGATCATGGGTTTTCAGCATATCCAGAGTTTCTCCATCTGATGTCCTTCTTTTATACTTTCCCCTTTGGTATTATTTCTGGCTCCTACTTGCCCCTTGAGACCCTTCTATTATTGGCTGAAGGGAAGATTAATGGACAATCTTTACTGCTTTCAGGCCAATGGAAAAATTTTAGAACTTAAAAAAATTTTTTTTTTTTTAACTTGGAAAATAAACATCAAAATCAAGTTTAATTCCAAATAGAAATTAGACTTTTTTCTTTTTTTTTTTTTTCTTTTTTGGTCATGATTCCTCCTTGCTGTTTTGATAGGCCTAATAGATATTTTCAGCAAACTATTAGCATTAACTTACAACATTTTTCCACTGATTGCCCTCTTCTGTTCTCATCTTTACCTGTAAGCAATAGATCCCAGTATTATTTGCTGGTTTTGCACTGATCTGAAAAGCACAATTGTGGCATGTGCTACAGTGCCAAGCCCTTCTCTATTTACAAAGTCAGCTTGTAGCTTAATACTTTGGATTGGGTTTTTAAAAGTTAATTTGTCAGAAACAAAGAATGCAGCTTTTTCTTTTTGGTTTGCAGGAGAGAAATGAACCAAGTCCTTTTATCTCAAGTATTCTTACTAATTCATATACTCACAGCTTGTTACAGTTTATCCACAAATTCAGACAAAAAGCTTGTTCTCGCATGATGACATTAGTTTTTCTCTTTTATGTTTTTTTTTAAATTTTTATGGGAGCTATCATAACTAGAGAGTCCTGGTGTGGCACTGTGGGTTAATGTGCCAGACTGCAAAGCTATTTGAACTGCAAGGTCGGTGGCTCAAGCTCACCAACCACTCCTTGGAAACCTTATACAGGATCACTATGGGTCAGGATCGACTCGACGGCACTTAACAACAACAACATCATAACTAGAGAGTTGTCTTGACTGGACCCAATCTCCCAGGATGGATTCTGAAGTAAAGATACCTTGAGAATAAATACTAAGACCATTTTCTTGGTTTAACATTCCCACACATCTCCTGATTTTTATACAGCAGTGAGTCCAGCTGTCTGTCTGAGAAGCATGCTGTGTTATCTGAGGAGAAAAATTCTTTACAACCCAGAAAGAGTCACGTCCTTATTTTTACTTCCCAAGTTGTATTGTTGTTATTAAGTGCCTTCAAGTTGGCTCTGACTCATAGTGATCCTGTACAGGGTTTCCAAAGAGCAGTTGCTGGCTGTGAACCGCTGATCTTGTGGTTCGCAGTGTAGTGCCTATCATATAGCGCCACACCAGGCTATTTTATTTTGTTACATATTCTTTATTCATTCCAAATAGGCTTTTAAATAACTTACAATTTCTCAAACTCGATTTGAGTTTATAAGTACTATACCATTTCTGCGCCAGACTGCAAAGCCGTTTGAACTGCAAGGTTGGCGGTTCAAGCTCACCAGCTGCTCCTCGGAAACCCTATACAGGGTCGCAATGGGTCAGAACCAACTCAACGGCACTTAACAACAACAACAACAACATACCACTTCTGGTGTGGCACAGTAGGATAAGCACTGGAGGTCTGTTTGAATTTCTGCGTTGGCCATTGAAACTTACCAGCCACTCCTTGGAAACCCTATACAGGGTTGCTATGAGTTAGAATCAACTCAACAGCACTTAACAACAACAACATACTAGTTCTGGTGTGACACTGTAGGGTAAGCAATGGACTGCTGACTGCAAGGTCGGCAGTTCAAACTCACCAGTTGCTCCTTGGAAACCCTATGCAGGGTCACTATGAGTCAGAACTGCTCGATGGCACTTTACAATAACATACCAGTTACCATAGAGTTGATTCAGACTCTTAGCGACCCTATAGGGTAGAGTTTAACTGCCCCATAAGGGTTCCAATACTGTCATCTTTATGGAAGCAGACTGCCACAGCTTTCTTGCGGCTGGTGGATTTGAACCACTGACCTTTTGGTTTAAGTACAGCGTCACCAGGGATCCTACTGCTCACTATCTTTTCTGCATCTGTTGCAGTAACTTAACATATTCCAGGTTATAATTTGTAAAATGGGGTTGGGGGTGGAGAAAAGGAGGAAGGAAAGAGAAATCTGTTTATATCATTTCCCCATGCTGGCTAGAAAACCAGTCTGTCCAAGTGACAACTTTCTTTTAAAAAAAATGAAAACTCACTCAGACTAACCGGTTTCCTGCTTCCTTTTGGTGGAGCTGATACTGGGGGAGGGGTGAGGCTCTGAGCTTAGAATCCACACTGCCCATTCCATTGTCCAGGGCAGGTGTTGTCCCTGGCACTATTAACATTTGGGGCCTGATAACTCTTTGTTGTAGGGGCACTGTTGTTGTTGCTGTGTGCCATTGAGTCGGTTCCGACCCATAGGAACCCTGTACAGGGTTTCCATGGAATGGCTGGTGAGCTTGAACTGCTGACCTTGCAGTTCAAATCAACTATGTAGTCCAGAGCATTAACCCACAGCGCCACACCAGGACTCCAGGGGCACTGTTTGTTGTTGTTGAGTGCCATTGAGTCGATTCCGACCCACAGTGACCCTGTATATAGGGTTTCCAAGGAGCAGCTGGTGATAGGAGGCGGGATAATTCTTTGTCCTGTGCATTGTAGGATGTTTAGCAGCATCTCTGGTCTCTACCCACCACATGTCAGCAAACCATTTCCCCTCACCCCCCAGTTATGACACCAAAAATGTCTCTAGGCATTGCCAAAGGCCAATCGCAAACTCATTCCTGGTGGAGAACCACTGATCTAGGGTGAAACCATCCAGTTCTGGTGTTGGTGTGAAGGTTGAACAGCTTTCAGGAAGCTGGCTGTTTGGAACGTTCACGTTGTCCCTCTGACTGCCTGCCTCGAATGTGCAGAGCTCCGGGGTCTGCATGTCATCTTGTATGTTCATGCTGCTGCTCTGCTTGAGGTACACAGTGCTGGGCAATTGGGTTGAACCCGTGAAGATGCTTAAACTCAAGGGTTGCATTTTAAAGGCTTCGGATGTGTGTATCCTCTGGTAGCTTTTCAGGATGAATTTACGTCCACATATTATACACGCAAACTTCTGTCTCTTTATCTCTCTCTTGGCCAGCTAACTCCAAGTTACCCTTGCCTGCGACTAGAGATTGAATTGTATACCCCAGAAATATGTATTGCAAGCCCTAACCTCTGTTGTTGTTGTTATGTGCTGTCGAGTTGGTTCTGACTCACAGCGACCCTGTGTAGGATTTCCGAGGAGTGGCTGGTGAACTTGAATCACCGACCTCTGAGGTTCAAGCCGAACTTGCAGTCTAAATCATCAACCCTCAGTGCTACACCAGGACTCTAAGAGACCCTGTATAGGGTTTCCAAGGAGCAGTTGGTAGATTTTGAACTGCTGACTTTGTGGTTAGCAGTTCAGTGCTTATTCTACAATGCCACACCAGGACAGAACCCTAACCTCTCTGCCCCTGGTTATAATCCCATATGGGAATGGGTTGTGTTCGATATAACAAGGCAGAATTAGTCAATCTCTTTTGAGATGTGAGAGAGAGTAAAGAAACAAGGGAGCGAAGCAGAGGCAGGCTTGGGGAAGAGAGAAGACCCCCTAGAAGTTCAGGAGACAAGCTGGAGGGGAAGGCTTTCTCAGAAGCGGCTCCTTGAATTTAGACTTCCAGCCCTGCTAGTGTAGTAGATTACAAGCTGGGTTGCTAACTGCAACGTCAGTAGTTTAAATCTACCAGTAACTCTGCCAGAGAAAGATGAACTTTCTGCTTCTGTAAAGATTTGTTGTTGTTGTTGTTGTTGTTGTTATGTGCCATGGAGTCGGTTCCGACTCAGAGTGACCCTGTACAGGGTTCCTGAAGCTGTAAGTCTTTACTGGAGTAGAAAGCCTTATCTTTCTCCCGTGGGACAGCTGGTAGTTTTGAACTGCTGACCTTGAGGTTCGCAGCCCGATTTGTAACCACTATGCTACCAGAGCTCCTAAAGATTTACAGCCTGGGAAACTCAATCCAGAGTCGCTGTGAGTTGGAACTGACCCCCCGTCCTTCAACCACCAGCCTCCTAAATGGTGAGAAAATGAATGTCTGTTAGAGCCACCCACTGTTGGCATTTCGGCTGTACCAGCACTAGAGGACCAAGATGCAGGCAATGTCTGAAGAGAGCGGGTTTCCACTACTGCTGCCCACCAGTTATTGGAGCAGCTGAGGGTGATGTGCATACCATCGGGCGCTGGGCACTCTCAGACATCATTGTCTACGTTCCCTGCACTGTTGTAGAGTTAGGCACGGGGCTTCCTGCCCCCTGTTGGCTAGATGTGAAATATACTCTCAAATGAATTTGGAAGTGTTCTCACAAACGGCCCCAGCAGGCGAACTGCCATGGGTCCACACAGGTGGCAAGTGTAGAAGCGTGGCCAGAATCCATTCCTCTTCACGGTGTTCAGCCTGGCTCTTGTGAGGGAGGCAGGCTTGCCAGTGGAGGAAGAAGCTTGCATATCAGGGAGTGGACACAAGTTTTGCAGTGGGTCTGAGAGCTGTGCCTGGTTCATCCTGGCTCCACAGCCTGGGTTCCTCCAGATTGTGAGACACCAGGGCCGTCTTCATGGTCTGCTTCAGTGATATGTGGTCTGAATGCCATACAATGAGAAGACAACAGAGAACCTGGTCGATGAGACATAGGATTTTGGATAATCCTCTTGTCTTCTCTGATTTGTTGGGTCCCTGTAGAACAAATGGGTTGGGCTTTCTGATGATTCCCTGAAGGATGTCCATTGGGGACAAAAGGATCTGTGGTCAAAGAGATTCAGAAAATACCCCATCCTCCAGCATCTGCTAGAGACTCATAATGTGCATAAACACAGAAGAGGTTGCCTGGAAATTCCAACACCCAGCTATCCAGGTGGCTTACCCCAACTTGTCTTCATTGTTACCTTCCCAGAGGTTTTTCTGAACATTCAGGTACACGATCCCCTACCACCTCGCATTCCATGTCTGGCTGTCTTTTTCTTCACAGTCATTTTCATTTTCTGAATGATATGTTTATTTGGTCATTACCTGTCTACCTCCTGACCCCGAATATGACCCTGTGAAGTCAGTGGTTCGGTCCCTAGTACTTAGTAGGCACAAAGCAGGTGGTTGTTGTTGAGTGCCGTCAAGTCGGTTCCAACCCATAGTGACCCTGTATAGTGTTTCTGAGGAACAGCTGGTGAGCTTGAATAGCTGACCTTGCAGTTCAAACGACTTTGTAGTCCAGAGCACTAACCTACAGCTCCATACCAGGTAGGTAGGTACTCAAAAATTTTGTGGTCAGTGAATAGTCTTAAATTGGGAATTTCCAATCATTACAATGAGGGGACATGCCTGGGTACTACCTGGAAAGAGGATCTCTAAAGTCCCGGTACCTGTGGCATTCACAGATTCATGCTTTTGGTACAATCCACTTATATATATATATATATATATACTGACCACATAGCAATAAAGTAATATGCTGACCACATGGCCATAAAGTAAAACCAAACACACGGACTGACCTGCCCAACTATCCATGACAGGAATGGCTGTTGTGTGTACTGAGAACCGAATCGTGTGTTCAGCTGACCCCAGGGCCAGCTCAACTGGCTGGAACCATGTGGCTGCATTCCTGAAGCTGGCTTTCTGTGAAGCTCATTCATAAACTGCTCATGGCACCTGGTGCGTTTTCTCAGAACATGTTTTCAGAAATGAGTGAAGAACTCTTGGTTCTGGACTGATTTCTGTCCCTCCACTAAAGGACTCCTGGATTAGCATTGCTAATCACAATGTGGCAGTTCAAACCCACCAGCTGCTCCTCAGAAAACCTAAACAGGGTCGCTATGAGTTGGAACCAACTCGACAACACTTAACAACCACCACAGATATGACTGAATTCTCACCTCTGGCACTTAACAACAACAAATTTACCTCGAGGACAAAATTATGTTGGAAAGTAAAGGAAAACACTAGGGTCTTCCTGTTAGATTTCCATGCCTGTTTTTATATTTTGATATCAAAAGGCAGAGCTCTGAGGGAAAGGATGGGTCTGAACAGACGAATGAGGACCAGAGCACCTGGTGGCATTTTAAGGTAAAGGTGGGTCCCTGCTTTCACAGGGGGTTTTAACATCATCTTACAGATAATTTCCTTGCTTTTTAGGCATTATTTCAGGCCTGCAATCTATGGTTAATTTTTTCAGCTAACTTTCTTTCTGCCATCATCTTAGATAGAGGTGAAACATATGTTGTTCGCTGCCCTCAGATTTAAGGGAACACAGTGAAGTCCTGGTGTGGCACTGTAGGATAAGCACTGGGCCTCAAGTCTGTTTGAACCACAAGGTCAGAGGTTCAAACTCACCAGCTGCTCCTTGGAAATCCTATGCAGGGTTGCTATGAGTCTGAACCCACTCAATGGCACTTACCAACAACAGGCGCTCTGTGGGAGAAAGATGAGGCATTCTGTTCCCACAAGGATTTGTTGTTGTTGTTAGGTGCCATCAAGTCGGTACTGATCCATAGCAACCTTACACACAGCAGAATGAAACACTGCCCGATCCTGGGCCAACCTCACTATTGTTGCCACTGTTGAGCCCACTGATGCTGCCATTTTGCCAACCCATCTCACTGGGGGTTTTCCTATTTTTCTCTGACCTTACCATACATGATATCCACAAGGATTTACGGTCTTGGAAAACCTAGAAAGGGATTGCTATGAGTCAGAACTGACTGTAGGGCAATTAATTATTGTTATTAAATGCCACCGAGTCAGTTCTGACTCATAGCGACCCTGTATAGGGTTTCCTAGGAGCAGCTGGTACATTTGAACTGCCGACCTTGTGGTTCAAAGCGGTCCAGTACTTTTTCTCACAGCGCCACACCAGGACTACTAATAACAGTCCTCAAATTGGTTCCAGTATCACAGTGATACTGGATAGATGGTGGTGATTCCTAAGATTTTCATGGATTGGTGTTTGGAAGTAGACTGCCCAGCCTTTCTTTCTAGTGCACCTTAGTTTGGGACCTGCTGACACCTGTTCAGCATCTTTGCCTCCGCTGGTAGATGGGTGAGCATGAGGGGACTGGCTGAACAGAAGGTGTGTTTCCATTACATAGTCTCTGAGTCACATGAATCATTTTCCACACATACCAAACAATCAGGACCCTAACTGCTATCCACAAAGCACACCTGCCCTGTAGGGAGTGCAACATTCAGGTACAAGGTGGGCTGGTCTCTCATCAGTTAAAGATAAACAAATCACCACAAACTTGGTGGCTGAAAATAACATCAATTTATTTTCTCACAGTGCTGGAGGCCAGAAATCCAAAAATCAGTATCATTGGGCTGAAATCGAAGTGCTGGCCGGGCTGCATTCCTTCTGGGGGCACCGGACGACTGTTCCTTGCCTCCTCCAGCTTCTGGGTGGCTGCCAGTATTCCTTGAGTTGTAGGTGCATCGCTCCCATCTCTGCTTGTGGCCACTTTGTGCCTTCTGCTGTGAGAAATCTGTTCATCTTATAAGGATGCTTAGGATCATTCAGATTACTCTCATCTCAATTTAATCACATCAGTGAAAATGTTACCTTATAAAGGCCCTCACTGGATTGTTGTTAAGTGCCATCAAGTCAGTTCTGACTCTTTATAAGAGAAGCAACTGGTGGGTTTGAACTGTTGACCTTGAGATTCAAACCAACGTTGCAGTCCAGAGCATTAAACCACAGTGTTACACCATTCAATCCCCTTTCAAGCCCCAACAAACCTCTTTTTTTCTCAAGAAGAGTCTAGGCTGAGTGATGGTGGTGGTGGTGGTTATGTGCCATGGGGTTGGTTCTGACTCACTGCGACCCTGCATAGGGTTTCTGAGCCTATAAATCTTAACAGCAGTCTACTTCCAAAAAAATCTCATCTTTCTCCTGTGGAACCACTGGTCGTTTCGAACAGCTGACCTTGAGGTTAGCAACCCGACTCGTAACCACTATGCTGCCAGAGCTCCTTCTAAGCTGAGTAGACAAAAGATGTGTATGTAGCAGGGGCCAGATTGAGAAATGGTGTTTTGTAAACTTGTTTCTCTGCCATGCTGGAACCTCACAATTCTCTCATTTTCCCTCCCATTTATCTTCTCAGGAAGCAGCTGGTAACAGGTGAGCAAGCTTGGGACAGAGAATGATATGGGGAAAACTCAGGGTGGCTCTGAAGTGGCCTGGGAAACAAACCAGGTCTCCCAATCTCTGTCCTGTGAGGATGCTCTTTGCCACGCTTTTAAACTAGTTAATTTTCTAAAAGAAAGTGAAAGATTGGAACTTTAGGAGCAGATGCCAATTCTGAGATCAGGCGGTTTTCACTACCTGACTGCCTTCCCTAACATCCCCGGGGACCTGGTTAGGAAACATCCAAACGAGCAAAATCCAAATCCTTTACCAGTGATTCTGACTCATGATAACCCCATGATTACAGAGTTGAACTACTCCATAGGGTTTTCTTAGTGGTCTTCTTTATGGAAGCAGCTCTTCAGGTTGTGGAGCAACTAGGTCGGTTTGAACTGCCAACCTTTAGGTGAGCAGCTGATTGCCAAACCATTTGTACCACCCAGGGCTAAGAATGTACTCTTCCAGCAAAGCTCCTATGCACACAGACCCCTCAGCAGGTCCTCTCTGTGCTAATACCACAAAGTGCCCGCTGGACTTGTGCTCCGGGCTCAGGACTGGGGCTCAAGATATCCCTGCTGTCCCAGCCTCGGTTCTCTCCGATTTCCTGAGCACTTCTCAATGGTTAAGCTGCTTTTGTGGGTCTCAAAGACAGTCACTTTCCCCTCTCCATGGGGTCTCACACCCCAACACCCCAAATACAGCCCAGCTGGTCTGGAGGTCAGAAGGCTGGCTGTGCTGAGCTCCCTGCTGGGGATGTAGGAAGAGGGTGTATTTAGAACCCAGTTAGAGAAATGCTATCTAAAGACAACTTTCTCTTGGGTGCACGGGTCAATGAAGAGAGTGCAAATCCCCATTCAAGTCTAGAACAGCTCTTCAAACAAAGCTGCAAAGGTGTAGCTGAGTGGTCCAGGTTCTAACCCCAGCTCTGCCATTTACTAGCAATAGGATGAGGCTGCTTTAATTAAACTAAGTGTCAGCAGGCTAACCTACAAAATGGCAATAAGAACAGGTGTGTAGCGAAGTTTAAATAAGATAACACAAGCGACAGACTTAGCATAGTGCTTGGCACATATGAAGTGTTGAGCACATATTCATTCATTAAGGACTCTGGGGAGTGCGCAGAGATCTGGTGGTACAATGGGTAAGTACTTGGTTGCTAACCAAAAGGTCAGTGGCTTGATCCCACCAACTGCTCTAAGGGAGAAAAATGTGGCAGTCTGCATCCATAAAGATTACAGCCTTGGAAAGCTTATCAGGGCACTTCTACTCTGTCCCATGGAGTCCTGGTGTGGTGCTGTGGGCTAATGCCCCGGACAGCAAAGTCGTTTGAACTGTAAGGTTGGTGGTTTAAGCTCACCAGCTGCTCCTTGGAGACCCTGTACAGGGACACTATGGGCCGAATCGTCTTGAAGGCACTTCACAACAACCATGTCCTACAGGGTCACTATGAGCTGGAATCAGCTTGATGGCAATGGGAACAGGGGTAGCACAAAGGGTTTACGTTTGGTTCATAACCAACAGGTTGGTGGTTTGAATCCACCCAGTGGCACCTTGGATAATGTAAAATTGCAGCCATTTGAAAATCCTATAGGGTGCAGTTGTACTCTGAGACACATGGGGTTTGCCACGAGTCGGAGCTGACTCCACGGCAATGGGTTTGGTTTTTATCTGACTTTACACATTCGTTATTTTTATTGTTGATGTTCCTCCCTAAGCAACTTAGTCTTAGAAGAGCTGCTAAAGCAGTTCGACACCCAAAAGTACTACATATAAAATATTTTATTATAAAAAGCTCAGTTGCATGGCATTTTCATAGTTTTCATTCTTTGCCACTGATACACACAGGAGAGATTCGTAAAGTGTAGCTGTTAGGACGACTGTCTTGCTCACTGTGTGCCTAAGTCCACCAGGCCCTCAAAGAACCCATAGTGCCACGGGTTCTGAGAGCGTCTTCACCTGGGCCTCTTGTCCTTTCTACAAAGCGGAGTCAGGTTTCCTCCCCACAGCGGAAGATGCCAGTGAAGAAAGCAATGGCGGGACTTGTTTTCCTTCTGGAAACAAAACAGCCCTTGTAGAAACACCACCACAATCTAACCCAGTGTCTCGGAGTCCTTTCTTGCTAGGTAAGAGGAATTGTCTCATCAACAGTTCTGAGTTAAGGCAAGATGAGGAAGAAGACACACGTGATAAGCCCTTTGATGTGGTCTCAAAAACACGAGACCCAGAGGCACCCACCTCTCCTCCCAGTTCGCCTGCTACAGAAGGTTCCATGGAACCTCAGAATCACTCCCACACACAGAACCTGCCCTCCACCCCTACACACCCCATCCAAAGAGTTAAAATTACACCTGGCCCACTGCTCCTTGACATGGCTGCTGTAGCTTTGTATGGGGTGTGGTGCTGAGGGCGTGAGTGGACCGGAGGGCACACGGCTGAGGGAGGCCACTCAGTCAGGGGGTCGGGTCTCAGGGGCTTTCTCGTGGACCTCATCGTACTGGGGAGGGGGAGTCAAGGGCTCGATGGAGGGAGGAGGTATGTTCTTGTCTGGGAGGTTGATCCTAAAGTCTTTGAGGTGAAGCTTCTCAGATTTAATCCTCCGAACTTTCAGAGGCTTCAGGCGTTTGGACAGCTTGGAGTTCTGTCTGTCAGGTGGACTCCCTGGTCCGGTTTCCACGTCGGCCCGGGTGGTTGTGGGCATCGTCTCGTCGAGCCCTGTCAAGGACTCGTAGGAAGGGAGGGAGATGCTCATCCTGGGGTTCTGGTCCAATTCCCTCTCTTCGGAGTAGTTTGTGTTCATCACTTCCTCATAGCTGGGGACGTAGTACCGCGAGGAGGCCTCTTCCTCCTCCTCCTGGCTGCAAGACAAGCAACAGTGACACACAGTGTTAGCACCCCCTTTGGTCACTTCAGATCACTAGTAAAAGGACAGCAGAGCCCAGGTCAGCACTGGGTCTAGCTGACCTCAGATTCCAGACAGGAAAACCACCATCGGGCTGGGCACTGTTCCTTGAACTCTGACACCTAGGCTTCCTGGCACTAGGTGGAAGGCAGTGGTATTCCGGTGGTAGAATTCTTGGCCAAGGCGCCTCATACGCACCTACCATCCACCCACCCATCTGTGAATGGAAGCATGTGTGTTGTTATGATGCTGAACAACTTTTAGTGGAGCGTCCAGATGAAGATGGACTAAGAATAAAGACCAGGAAATCTACTTCCAAAATCAGTCTATGAAAATGCTATGATTCACATTGGTACAATTCTGCTGGGCACAGGGTTACTAGGAGTTAGGGGCCGACTAGATGGCAGCGTTCACAATAGCGCCACGATGACATTAACTATGATCATCTCCATTTCATGGATGAAGAAACGGAAACACTGACGTTGAACAACTTAGTCACAGCTCTGGGTAGAGGACAGGAAACGAACACCTCACTCTTAAGCACTGAATGCCAGTTGTCGGTCTGACTTACAGTAGGGTTTCTGAGGAATGGCTGGTGGTCTTGAACCACTGACCTTGAGGTTAGCAGTCCAGTGCTTATCCTACAGCACCACACCAGCGCATTCTAATTATCTGGAGGATAAACCCCTCTCGCCCTAAGCCTCAACTTGCTATTAAACTGGATGAGTTAGTGAGTCCAGTGCTCAGAAGATCCTGTGCCCAAAGGCAGCAGAGAAATCTAACTGCCGAACTGAAGCAGAATGGCCATCCCCAGAAGAGGATGAGAACATTTACAGTTAGCTCCAGTTATTCGGTTGTTGTATTTTCTGAGTTCCCCATGAAACTCAAAGGGCAGGGCAGGGCCTCAGCTTCTCCTCACCCCATTGCAGAAAGAGAAAACTGAGTAGGTAGCCTGTGTGTTACATACTATGTGGTTAGTGCCCTTAAGTGGGCCCCTGTCACGGGGCAACTCCAGCAGCATCACCACGTTCCCGAGCCTTCACTGACATAGGTGGTAGCTGCACATGAGGTGTGTCGGCCGGGAATCGAACCTAGGTCTCCTAGCTGAAAGGGGAGAATTCTACCACCGGACCACCAATGTCGCCCCACATGAAACAGAATACAGTCAGTAGACATCTTCTAAGACCCCACACTTGTACGTGAGGCATGGTGATGGCCAACATCAGAAACCTCATGTGGTTTTGTGCACGTGTTAAGGCCCTTGGGTGGCACACAGCAGTTAAGTGCTTAGCTGCTCAATCCCATTTGTCTCTCTTCATATGAACTGTGTTTGTCTAGCTGTCCCCTCACCTTCCTTAGGAACTCGTGGGTGCTTAGACCTAGGTTAGATAATTCATCTTTCCTCCTGTGTTCATTTCTAAATAAGGACGTATTATCTTCCGTTATCAGATATTTAGTTTTTCCACAATGAAACAACTCCATATCCATTATAAAGCTAAGACTCGATTGCTGTAGAAACTTCAAACAACACAGGGAAATCAAATGAAGACAGTATAAATGTAACTGTGATGACTAGTTTTATGTGTCAACTTGGCTAGACAGTGGTGTCCAGTTATTTGGTCAAACTCTAGTCCAGGCTGTCATAAAGGAGTTTTGTTGTCATAAAGGAGTTAACAGCTGTTGAGTTGGTTCAGACTCACAGTCATCCTGTATAGGGTTTCCAAGGAGCAGCTGGTGGGTCTGAGCTACCAACCTGTGGTCAGCAGTCCGCTGCTGATCCTAACAGCGCCATACTAGGACACCATGAAGGAGCTGACAAGTGATGAAATTAGCTGACTTTAAGAAAAATACATCCCTCTCCATAAGTGGGTATATCTTATCCAATCGATTGCATGCTGTAAGACCAAACAGGGAGTTTCCCCAAGGGAGAATTCTGCCTACAAACTATAAATAGACCTTTTGACAGAACTCTTCTATTCTTCCTTTTGTCTGACCTATAGATTTGGGGTCAAGACTAATGGAATCTCCAGCTTGCTGCCTAACCTACAGTTTTTAGATTTGCTAGCCCCCACAACCATGTGAGCCAACTCCTTAAGATAAATATATCTTTCCAGATAAAACCAACCAGTTGCTGTTGGGTCAATGTGTGTAGAACTGTACTATGTAAGGTTTCAATCTCTGATTTTCCAAAACCAGGTCTCCCTTCTTACAAGGCACTTCTGGGTGGACTTGAACCTTGAACTTCAAACCTTTTGGTTGGCAGTTCATACCACCCAGACACTCATCTCTATATCTACCTACCTACGAGGGGGCTGCAAAAAATTCATAGACAAGTTCCACTATTGTTCAATTCCATTTTCCACAAACTTTATGAAGCCCTCTTATATCCATCTTACCGTTTCTCTAGAAAACTCTGACAGCCTCAAATCCCACCAGCTGAAGATAACCACTGGTGAGGTTCTAGGATATGTATCTTTCCAAATCTGACTGCATTCACAACTTTTTATGTGATTGGGACCTTACCAAGGATGCTGTTTTATAACCTCCTTAACTCAATGTTGTGGATATGGTCCTACATGAACAAATACAAACAATGGCTGTACAGAAGTCTACTGAATGGATAGGTCATACATAATTTGACTTGACTAAAGGACTTTAGGTTATTTATAAGTTTTTGCTATTTTAACAATGTCCTAATAAATGTCCTGGTACAAACTCAATTGCAAACTTGTATAATTGTCTCCCAAGGACAAAGTCTTAAAAAACAGAATGGGTAGGTAATGTGGGTCTTTAATACTGTCGCTTATTGTGAATTAGGTCAGTTATTATTTTGACCAGTAAGTCACCTTCCCCACAACTCTCCAACATCTTGGCCAATATGATAGACCAAAAAAACATGACGAATGAATTTGAATATCTATGAAAAGCTGGTTCATCTCTGTGATAGTTAAGGTTTTGTGACAACTTGGCTGGACCTGGGTTCTCAGTGGAGTGACAGTTAAGAGGTAGCAATCCCTCATGAGGAGACCTGCTAGGATGCAATCACCCTCACAGTGTGATCTGAAGGGATCAGTCCTGCCCTGATGGAATTATCCCATGAGCTGTAAATCCTCACTTCTAGGATGCTAATAAGGTCAGGTACCATCTACAGGATTAGGCTGGACGTTGAGTCCATTTCTTATGAGAAATAACAGGTGAGAGAAGTGAGCAGAGAAAGCGGAACTGACTACCACTAAGGGAGAAGAGCTGGGAGTGGATTTCGTCCTATGGACTTGGGGGTCCCTGCACTGTGAAGCTCCTAGATCCACAGAAACATTGATGCTAAGACACATGGAACTGTCCAAGGACTGCTGGGTCTATACATGTTGAAAGGAGACCATGGCCTTTCTCCAGAGCTGGCCCTCTGAATTCCGACTCCTAACCTCCTACACTGTGAGAAAATCCATTTCCATTTCTGCTTGTTAAAGCCCCCCCCCCCATGATATTTCTGTGATAACAGCAGTATATAACTAGGACTCCGTGTCCATTTTCCTACTAGAGTGTCCCTTTTTCCTACCCTTATCTTTTTTCATATCTTCCCCAACTGGTCACTTATTTTTAAAACTTGCTGTGGTATTTTTGATCAAATAAGACAAGTCCTCCCAATTATTATCCTTGTTGTAAGTGTTGTCAGTTCTGACTCATAACTGAGAAAGATAAACCCTCTTTTCCTGTATAGAGTTTCCACGGAGCAGCCAGTGGGTTTGAACCATCAACCTTGCAGTCCACTGCAGTATCCTGCAGTGCCACACTAATAATGTTGCTGATAAATGTTGTCGAATTGGTTCGGACTCATAGCAACCATGTATAGGGTTTCCCAGGAGCAGCTGGTGAGTTTCAACTGCCAACTTTGCATTTCAAACCAACCTTGCAGCTCAGCTCATTAACCCACAATGCCAAATCAGGACCCCACACAAATTATAGTGAGCTGATTGTGGCCCTCCCTAAAGGATCACGTCCTAACCTCTGGTACTTGTGAACGTGACCTTATCTGGAAAAAAAGTCTCTGCGAATGTAATTCAGTGAAGGATCTGGAGAAGAGATCGTTCTGGATTTTCCGGATAGACCCTAAGTCCAATGACCAGTGTCCTTAGGGGACGGGCGTTGTCTTCGTTCTCTAACGCTGCTATAAAAGAAGTACCACACAGGGGTGGCTTTAACAAGCAGAAAGCATGTGCTCACAGCTGAGGAGAAGGCGCTCTCTGTCGACTCTGTGGGAAGGTCCCTAGCTCCTTGGTGATCCCCATGTGGCATGGAATCGACCTTCCCCATCTCTGATTGCTTCTCTGTGCCAGACCTGCTCTCTTTTACATCTCAAATGTAACTGGCTTAAAAGACTGCCTCTACTGATAGGACCTTTTACTATAATAAAGAAGTCCCATTCCCAAATGGGACTATAATCACATGTGCAGGGTTAGGATTTATAACACATATTTTGGGGGACACTCCAATCCAAAACAAAAAGATGACACACAACAGGGAAGGCCATGTGAAGATGAGGCAGAGACTACAGCCAAGATACCCTAGGAACCACCAGAAGCCAGATGTGGCAAGGAAGTGTTCTTCCTTGGAATCTGCAGAAGGAGTATATAGCCTGCTGACGCCATGACTTTGAACTTCTGGTCTCCAGAACCATGAGAGACTACATTTCTGTGTCTGAAGTCCTAGGAAACGAATCCACCAACCTTCTCAAATCCAAGCATACATACACAGCACACGAGGAGGAATAGGCAAGCACCCAGTCTGGGAGCCCTGGACAACCCCAGCCCCCATTCAGCTTTCCCAGGATGAGTATCAAAATCTTGGCATACCACATCCTTTGAGAAGCTCTGCTACCTTATAAATGTTTTACAGAGCTTTAATGGAAGAAACTCCTGGTGTGGCACCGTAAGCTCAACACTGGACTGCGAACCACAAGATCGGTGGTTCTAACCAACCAGCTGCTCCTAGGAAACCCTGTACAGGGTGTCGCTATGAGTCGGAATTGACTCGACGGCATGTAACAGCAATGGAATAAAATAAGAGGGCTGGTGGTGCAGTGGTTAAGTGCTTAACTGCTAACCTAAAAATAAGCAGTTTGAACCCACCACCTCTACGGGAGAAGATGAGGCAGTCAGTCTGCCTCTGTAAAGATTTACAACCTGAGAACCCTAGGGGGCAGTTCTCTGGCCTGCTGGGTCGCTGGTGAGCCCAGAGTCAACAGCAAATGAGTTTTGTTTGAATGGAAGAAACTGTGAATGCAAAGCCTCCTAGACAGAAATGTTCTTGTCACAGAAACGTGTGAGTGTGTGTGTGTGTGTGTGTGTGTCCCCACCTCCAGTCTGTGGGAGGGGGCAGCTGGGTCCTCACCTGTCTTCCTCTTGGGCATGAGGCATGGTCCCCGTCTGGTGCTGTATCCGTGCGATCTCCTCACTCTGCCTCTGCTTCCTCTTGTCCCGGATGCTCAGGCAGATGGAGAGCAACAGTAGCATCACCCCAGCCCCGACCAGCACGTAGGCCACAGAGAAGGTTTTGCTCTTGAGAATGCCACTGCCTACCTCGGTCTTGTTCCCCTGGACTGTTGGCTTGTCTGTGGCACTGAACCCGGGCACCAGGTTCCACATAGCCATGACAACTCCCAGGACCAGCATGCCCAGGCCGATGGCAGTCAGTGCGTAGTGTGAGCCATTGGCCTTGGACTGAGCCATCATGCCAGTGGAGCAGGGTAAGGGCCACTGAACAGAGAGGGGGTAAAAACCACCAACAAAAAACCAGAACTTCTGCAACAACAAAAACTCTTTAAATGCACTCAAAAAAATTTCTAGCGCCACTCTGAAAAAACAGCCATCAGACTCTGGAGGGATGGTTCCAGGCACGTGGGCCACATCCTGTGTGGACAGCTGCAGCTGGGAAGTCTGAAAGAAAAGCAGAAACAGGAGAACTTGAGTCAGCTCTGGTGCCGCATGCTCCTCTGAAGGGAGTTAAAAGGCAGAGCCGAGCTACTGGAGCTGGCTGGGGCGGGGCCCCCCTTTGATGCATTCCAGATGTCTCACGCAGCAAAAACGGAGGCTGGTCTGCCTACTCCCACCCGAAAAGGAAAAGGCAGCTCTTTCCCTGCAGGAGGCCAGAAAGGTCAGAGCTTGGGCCAGTCAAACATTTTGTGGAATTTAATGAAGTGGAGTGGAATCTCAGCTCTCCCTGGGTGCAGCAAGGAGACTGAACTCAAGGCATGATTGAACTGTGGTCTAGAGTCCTAATGGACTCACCTGAGCCTCAGACTTCAGTCAAGGATCCCCCAGCCCAGGTGCAAATAGTCGACTGCAGTCTGTGTACCACCCTCCATTGCTCCCCGTTTGCTTCAGGAGATCTAGGCAGTGTGCTACACACGTTGCCTTCACCTGGCCCTGGCCTCTCCCACTCCCTCTTTCTCTTTGCACCTGCCCCAATCTTTCTGCAGCTGTCTCATCATCTCAGTTTCCTTGTAAGCCCCCAAGTATATGTGGTGGCAGTTGCTTCTTCCCAAGACCGCATCCTCCTCAGCTCTGAGCCTGGCACATCTAGCTGGGATTCAGACAACATATGCCAAATCAGCATCAACGTTTGAATGAAATAAATAGAAGCCACCCAGCAAGACAAGACTCTCTTCACCCACGTGTTTTCCTTTCCTTAAAGGACAGAAGCAGCCTGTATGCCCCCCTCCTCTTAGTTCTGTATCTGGCTGGCTGAGAACCCCTCTTCCTGGGAAGCAGCTCCCAGACCCCATACAAAAGGCAGCAACCTGCAGTCCTGCGATTCCACGACCAGCTGGTGACTGAGAACGTGCGTCAGAGGAACAAGTCCTCTTAAGCATTCTGGTTAAGACACTCTCAGGGTCCAAGGAGGGTGAGCGGACCATACTCCTTGCTGACCAATCCTGAACCACTGACTCCTGAGGCAGACACCCCAGGAAAACTGTACGGATGTTTAGATGGGCATGGTCCTCTTTTCAACACTGCATTCTTTCCAATCTTTCCAAGGACAGCTAAGCAGGTTGCTTGAAACCTGATGCAATGGAAGTATTTTCTCAAACCATCACTTCATCCAGCCACTTTGTTAAAGGATATCGTGAAAACATTTGGGGCAGCTTGCAGCCTGTTCCTTCTATTTTTTACTCCACAGATAATGATGGGGCAGCTACATGTGCTAATAAGCAGAGCCCCAGGCACTGGAATGACATAGTGAGCAAGGTGAAGCTGGGTGTGTGTGTGTTGTGGGGAGATGACACACTTCCCAGCTAGAGCCATCTACAAAGTAGGAAGAGAGGACTGGCACTGGGGTGTTAGATAGCAGGTGTCCTAACCCATCTCGGGGGTGGGGGGTTAGGGGGGGCAGATAAAACCTTTGTGTGAGAAAAGCCTGTTGGTATAATAGGGCTCGTACTCTAATGTACTGCATCATGTGTATACATGTGTGTGCATGTGGGCATGCGTGTGTGTCCGAGTCATGTAGGACTCTGAGCAGGCATCCTGCTGCAGATGGTCAGTCAGCAACAGTCTGTTGTACACACAACAGGGATATTTGCTTCAGAGAACAGAATTCATGGCCAGCAAATAGAAAGAGTGGGCGATTTGGCAGTCCCAAAAATGCATTGGTCCTGCCAAGTGGATCTAAGACAAGGTCAGATGTTAAGAGGTCAGTAGTGAGATTCTGCAAGCAGGAGAGCTAAGAAACCCATCTGGTAAGCACCTGAGTGTCTGCCGGGAAGACCTGGTACTTGGGGTGTTGACAGTGCATTCGTTAGATCCAGTAACTGGGGCCACATGAACCAGCCTTAGGCACTCCCATGTAAATTCTCATGTCAAGCTTTGCCTTCGCTGTCATGTGGGGAGCACAGCCCACAGATGAGTCAGAGATCTTGATATGGGTGCTGGTGGTAGAAGTGCTGCTCCGTGGAGGCTTCCAGCCTGCAAACTGCTGGGTCTTTTCTCCCTTCAGTGTGTGGACCACACTAGAGATGAGGGCAAACCATTTGCTCCCAAGTGGGCAAGACTTAGTTCTTGGTGGAGGTGTGTGTGGTACAACTGTAGCTATTACAGTGGTCTGTGGCACCTCCAAATGACCAATTTACACATAAGTATATACACACTGTGGAAAGAGATGATGGAAAAGCTCCATGTCATCAGTGAAAACAAGGCCAGGGGCAGACTG
>NW_006408608.1:5808125-5814533 GCF_000296735.1 Chrysochloris asiatica
GCAGTGTTTCGTTCTGCTGCGCATACGGTCGCTATGGGTCGGTATCAACTTGATGGCACCTAACAACAACAACAACAAATATATACAGCATACTGGTGGTATTAAAATGTCCTGGGTTAGAGGAGCATTGCAAAAAGTATTTCCAAAAACAGACTCCTTAGGGGTTGATGGTAGGAAAAACAAATTCAGAAACCTGGATTTAATGTGCTATGTCATTTAAAAAACACTCAAGTTGTGGACATCATTATGTTTATTTTATAATTCTCTTCTTCGTGTGGTGGAATTAAGGTTGATTTTTTTTTTTTCTTTTTTTTTTGTCCCCTGGGAAAAGAAGAATTGGAAAACCTAGACATGTACAGAATAACAGAGATAAAACCTTATGATTTGGGGGTTAATGTTCAACGTTCTGGATTCTAATAGGAGATTAAAACTGTTGACTAGATTCAGCCTGCCCCCTAGAGACCTCGGTTTTGGTGGGATGACCGGGTATGCAGAACATAGCTCCCCAAGGTGCAGCCGGCTGGCTGTTTATCTTGTTTCTGGTTTGTTGACCCTGGACGGCATCATCGTTATATTTAGTATGGTGTTCGTTCCCTTTCAAAGTTTGGAAAGAAGCTAATTTTGTGCTTGGACAATTTGAGCCACATGCCTTTTGGCATGTTCCTAAAAAAGGAACAGCCTCGTGGGCATCCTGGGGTCCAGGTCAGCCAGGCTCACTGCTGTTCATGTTCAAGGCAGACTTAAGGGTCAAAGGAATAATTCCATCCCTAGGTTCTTTTTTTAAAATGTTTTATTGTGAATTATGTTCTAGTTTACATGGGAGAACATTAGCTTTACATTCATCCTATCATATATATCGTTTCATTGCCATGGTTACAATCCCCTCCATGCATTGTCAACCCACCAAAGGATATTCTTTACAAGCCTGCCCCCTGGTTGGTCATCAGCACACAACCCGTCTCCCTCTCTGGGTCTAGAGTCCCCAGCTGCTCCATCTCTCAATGTCATCGTCTCTGCCTCCATCTCTAGCGTCACTGCATCTCTGGGTAGGGTCCCGCACTTTGCTCTTCTCCCTTGATGGTCCCAGGGACCTTTGCTCCTGGACTGCAAAGTCAACCACTCCCCTCGTTGTGCTACAGAATGTCTACCTTTACATTTCCAACCCTCCCTGGGTTCTTAAGAAGTGCTACTAACCAGTTCAGAGAGGCACCTACCTGTTGTTACCTGAGGAGACTCAGGGCAGGTGTCAATCCACCTCTTCATGCTAGAATCCTGAGCTAAGGGACCACCTGTAAACAAACAAACAAAACCACAGTGAGTATTTCAATGCTACATTGTGCTCAGGGCCAAGGTGTGTGTGTCTTCTTGGATTTTGTTGTTAGAGGCAAGGGTTGTGGTAGGAACGGATACAAGACGTAGACAAGATTATACATAAACATAATTTGGTTTGCAGAGGATATAATCTGGTGGGGGAGGGAAGGTGAGCTGTGGACTTGGTTCCAACTCATAGCGACCCTGTGTAGGGTTTCTGAGCCTGTAAATCTTTATGGGAGCAGAAAGCCTCATCTTTCTCCTGCAGAACAGCTGGTAGTTTCGAACTGCTGACCTTGAGGTTAGCAGCCCAACACCTAACCACTATGCGACCAGAGCTCTTTAATAATCTGGTAGCTAATACTTACTAAGGACACCTGGTGTGGTGCTGTAGGATAAGCACTGGACTGCAAAGTCTGTTTGAACCGCGAGGTTGATGGTTCAAACTCACTAGCAGTGCCACAGAAACCCTATATAAAGTCGCTATGAATTGGAAAGAACTCAATGGTACTCAACAACAACAAAACTCAACAACTACACCCTTCAATGATTTTATCAAAAACTCGAGAGAAAGTGAATTCTACCTTACACCAGTGCTCCCAAGAATAAACGAAGCAACACTCCACAGATCATTTTTCTGGGGACTATATAACCTGGCTGCCCAAGCCAGAAAACGACAAGAAAGAAAGGAAAACCAGATCCAGCCTAAATATCAGCAACTGGAATCCAGTAATGTTTTACCAAAAGAAGATAATATATCACTCTTGGGTTTAAGCCCAAGAATGCAAGGTGGGTTCAACATGAGAAAAACAGAACAATGTCACATCCCAGGAGAAACTGTGGCCACAACATCTACGTGTACCAGCTGTGGATGATTCTGACACAAAAACTCAACATTAATCAAAGAGACTCATTACAAAAGAATACTCACAGCATGATGCCATGAATTTGGAATTCAAAACCAGGTAAACCAAATAATCTAATGCTCTGTTTTCTAATAGCGTAAAGAAATGCAAAGATGTTAAAAACAAAATTCAGAACGGTAGCTACCTCCAAAATGGATCAAGGAATAGGTTTGGGATGGGAAGAGTAAAGAATATACAAGTATTTGTTTATTATTATTATTCCTTAAACGTGACAGTTATATCTTTTTTTTTTTTTTTACCCAAGACATTTCCAGCAAGATGGCAAACTAGGCAGATGTACTGTAGCACCACACATACACAAACACACAGAAAATGACAGCAATCAATTCATACCTATTGATAATTACACTGAATGTAAATGAATTTACCAGTCAAGAGCTACAGAGAGCAGAATGGATAAAAAAACAGTACTCTTTAATATGCTGTCTGCAAGAAACATAAAAAAGATGGTGACAGCCTAAATGCCCATCAACAGAAGAATGGTTAAATACTTCAAACTTTGGTACATGTTGTTGTTAAGTGCCGTTGAGTCGATTCTGACCCATAGTGACCCTGTATAGGGTTTCCAAGGAGCAGCTGCTGACCTTGAACCACTGACCTTGCAGTTCAAATGACTGTGCAGTCTGACGCATTAGTCCACAGCCACACAATGAATACTACAAAATGCTTTAGAATAATGATGATTCTGTGCAATACTTCATAACATAGTTGAACCTGGAGGATATTATGCTGAGTGGAATTAGTCAATTACAAAAGGGCAAATATTGTATGACACCAATGTTGGAAAAAGTTAAAATATTTTCTTGATTAAACAAACAATCTATGGTGGTTACGAGGGGAACTGGGGAGGGAAAATTACTATTCATGTGCTACTGGGTAGACAGGGCAGGCAATATACAACAAGAGGGAAGGTGGCTATGAAAAATGAAGGTAGCAGAAGACACAGGGAAGAATGCAACAGAAGTGAATATGGGTAAATATTGTTAATTGTTGACACTTGAAAGGGATTGCAACCATGTAGTGACGCAATATTTAGTCACTGAAAACCTTATGAATAGCAGAGAAACACTGTGAGATAGAGTGCTGAAAAGTGAGCCCCTAGGTCGGAAGGCACTCAAAATGCAACTGAGGAAGAGTTACCTCCTCAAAGTAGAGTTGACCGTGATGACACGAATGGAGTAAAGCCCGTGGGAGAAAAGCCCACGGGACCTTCATTTGCTGATGGGGCACAAATCAAAATGAAGAGAAACAGTTGTAAACATCCATTGAAAATCGGAACATGGAATGTACGAAATATGAATCTCGGAAAATTGGAAGTTGTCAAAAATGAAACTGAACGCATAAACATTGATATCTTAGGCATTAGTGAGCTGAAATGGACTGGTATTGGCCATTTTAAATCTAACAGCCACATGGTTTACTATGTAGGGAATGACAAAGAGGAATGGTGTTGCATTCATTGTCAAAAAGATCACATCCAGATCAGTCATGAAGTACAATGCTGACTGTGATAGGATAATATCCATGTGCCTACAGTGAAGCCCAGTATTATTCAAATTTACGCACCAACCACTAAAGCCAGTGAGGATGAAATAGAAGAGTTCTACCAGCTTCTTCAATCTGAAATTGATCAAACATGCAATCAAGATGTATTTATTGATCATTACTGGTGATTGGAATGCAAAGGTTGGGAACAAAGAGGAAGGATCAGTAGTTGGAAAATATGGCCTTGATGATAGAAATGATGCTAGGGAACGCATGATAGAATTCTGCAAAGCCAATGATTTGTTCATTTCAAATACCTTCTTTAGACAGCATATCAGACAACTATACACATGGACCTCGCCAGATGGAATACATAGGTATCAAATTGACTACATCTACGGAACGAGATGATGGAAACAAGGCCAGGGGCAGACTGTGGACAGACCATCAATTGCTCATATGCAAATTCAAACTGAAGCTGAAGAACATGAAAAGAAGTCCACGAGAGCCAAAATATGACCTTGAATATATTCCACCTGAATTTAGAGATCATCTGAAGAACACATTTGATACATTATACACTAAACACCAAACACCAGAAGAGCTGTGGGATGACATCAAGTCATTGAGAAGACAAGAAAGAAGGAAAAGGTCAAAACGGATGTCAGAAGAGACACTGAAACTTGCTCTCCAGCGTAGAGATGCTAAAGCAAATGGAAGAAATGAGGCAGTCCAAGAGGTGAACAGAAAATTTCAAAGATCAGTTCAAGAAGATAAAGCCAAATATTATAATAAAATGTGCAAAGATCTGGAATCAGAAAACCAAAAAGGAAGAACATGCTCAGCATTTTTCAAGCTGGGGGAACTGAAGAAAAAAATTCAAGATTCGACTTTCATTATTGAAAGATTATGTGGGCAAATTATTGAATGATGCAGAAAGCATGAAGAGAAGATGGAGAGAAGATGGAAGGAGAGGGAACAAATCTTTACAGCAAGGATCATCCCCTCCATACACAGAGTAGACAGGGATGGGCAACTTGGACATTGGCAACCCAAAATGGGTGGGCTACAAAGGCAAGAAGTGACTGGCTTACAAGCTTTCAAGATGGAACCTAGATCCAGAAGGCATGAAGGAAGGTAGAATCTCCACTGAGTAATATCTAATCTGTCTAGCCCGGACTGATCAAAGGAAATGCGGATAGGTCTCTTGTGATACAACAGTAAATAATTGTCATCAGGACTGACTGTGAGGGTTGTGAATCTAAAGGTAGATGTTTTGTAGCAAGGATGGGAGTGATTAACTTTGCAGTCTAGGAGCAGAGGTCCCTGGGACCATGAAGGGAGAAGAGGGGAGAGTATCGCCCTACCCAGAGAAACAGTGATCCCTGATATGAAGGCAAAGACAATGATGTGGAGAGATGGAGCAGCAGGGGAGTTTAGACCCAGAAAGGGAGAAGGGCTGTGTGCTGACGACCAGGGGTGGGGGCGGGGGGCATGCTTGTAGGATATACCCTTTGGTTGGTTGCTGATGAATGGAGGGGATTGTAACCATGGCAATGAAACAATATACAATAGGATGAATGCAAAACTAATGTTCTCCCATGTAAACTATCACATAATTCACAATGTTGTTGTTGTGTGCCGTGAAGTCGGTTCCGACTCATAGGTTTCTGAGGCTGTAAAGCCTCATCTTTCTCCCAAAGAACAGCTGGTAGTTTCAAACTGCTGACCATGAGATTAGCAGCCCAATTCGTAACCAAAAAAAGAGAGAGAAGATGGAAGGAATACACAGAGTCACTGTACCAAAAGGAAATGGTTGCTGTTCAACCGTTTCAAGAGGTAGCATATGATCAAGAGCCAATGATACTGAAGGAGGAAGTCCAAGATTCATTGAAGGAACTGGCAAAAAACAAGGCACCAGGAATTGATGGACAGAAATTTAAATCTTTCAAAAAAGTGACGAGGCACAAGAGGCGCTCAATCATCTATGCCAAGAAATTTAGAAGACAACTATCTGGCAGACAGATTGGAAGAGATCCGTATTTGTGCCCATTCCAAAGAGAGGTGACCCAATGGAATGCGGAAATCATTGGGTAATCTCTATATCACACGCGAGTAAAGTTTTACTAAAGGTAACATAGAAACGGCTACAATCATACATTGACAGAGAACTTCCAGAGGTTCAAGCTGGATTCGGAAGAGGCCGTGGAACGAGAAATATCATTGCTGATGTCTGATGGATCTTGGCTGGAAGCGGGAGTATCAGAAAGATGTTTACCTGTGCTTTACTAACTATGCAAAGGCTTTCGATTTTGTAGATCATGACAAGCTATGGAAAACATTGCGAAGTATGAGTATTCTGGAATACTTAGTTGTGCTCATGAGAAATCTGTACCTACCTGGACCAACAGGCAGTTGTTCAACAGAACATGGGAACACTGAGTGGTTTAAAATGAAGAAAGGTGTGAGACAAGGTTGTGTTCTTTCACCATACTTATTCAACCTGGTATGCTGAGCAAATAATCTGAAAAACTGAGTTATATGAAGAAAAATGTGGCATCAGGATTGGAGGAAGACTCATTAACAACCTGCAATATGCAGATGATACAACCTTGCTTGCTGAACGTGAAGAGGACTTAAAATATTTACTGATGAAGATCAAAGAGTACAGCCTCCAGTATGGATT
>NW_006408608.1:5814949-5875681 GCF_000296735.1 Chrysochloris asiatica
CGTTTGGAAGAAGTATAGCCAGAGTGCTCCTTGGAGGCTAAGATGGCCAAACTTCATCTCTCATACTTGGGCCATATTGTCAGGAGGGACCAGTCGCTGGAGAAGGATATCATGTTTCGCAAGGTGGAGGGTCAGAGAAAAAGAGGAAGACCCCCAACGAGATGGATTGGCAAAGTGGCAGCATCAGTGGGCTCAAGCATAGCAACAATTGTGAGGTTAGCCCAGGATCGGGCAGTGTTTTGTTCTGCTGTGCATAAGGTCACTATGGGTCGGTACAGAATCGATGGCACCTAACAACAACAACAACAAGTGAAACAAAGGATATGATTTGTTGAATGTAAAACTGATGATCTGCTCTGTAAACAGTCACCCAATTCATAAAAAATTGGAAAAAAATTTTTTTTTAAATTTATGTAATTTTCACAAATGAACATTTAAACATATATCATCTCACAATTAAACAGTCTTTTCTTGTTGTCCTCACATTGGCTGACAAGGACAGATTGTGTGTCTGCCACATGTAAAAATAGAAAACACTCCACTAATTTGTTTGTCATTCTGTGCAAGAATACCTTCTCAGTATCGGCTCCAATTTAAGTACATGTGTTGTTGAAGAAAGCACTTTTATATCTACCCTTGATTGGTTAAACTATTCTTTCATAAGAATTTCTAAAAGCCCATCCATTCCTTTCCACTACACTGAGCACAAAATCCAGACTGCTTTGTCATGGCCTAGATCAGACTAGACCAGATCAGACTAGACTCCTACTTCACTTTCCCTCCTCTCTCACCAACCCTCCAGGGCTTTCTTTCTGCTTCTCAATCACACACCAAGCACTGCCAGTCTAGGGGCTGTTGCACATGCTGTTCCTTCTCCCCCAAACAATCTTCCACCCATCTCTTTCTCTAGCTAGTTCTTTACTACTTTCATCTCTCAGCTCAAATGCTACCTACCTCCTCAGGGATGTACAACACCCTCACCCAGCTATTCTCATGCCCCGTGCTTAGTTCCTGGATGCCATTCCATCACAACCCATGCCAGTCTTATTTACCTTTTCTTGTTGGCCACCTGTCTGCTCCACTGCAGGATAAATTCCCTGAGAGAAGTTCCTTGTCTGCTTTGTTCACTGCTCTATACCTAGTCCAGATATTCACTCACTCACACACCCCCCCCCCCCCCACTGCCACTGAGTCAATTCTGGCCCATAATGACCCTAATAGAGAGTATTAGCGAGTTCTCTATGAGAGCAGATAGCCTTATCTTTCTTCCATGGAACGACAGGAGAGTTTGAACTTGTGACCTTGCAGTTAGCAGCCCAATAACTAACCAAAGCACCAATCACCAGGGCACCTTAAGAAATTCCCAGGTTGTTATTGTTAGGTGCCATCGAGTTGGTACCGACTCATAGCAACCCTATGCACAGCTTAACGAAACACTGCCTGGTCCTAGGCCAACCTCAAAATTATTGCCACGTTTGAGTCCACTGATGCCACCACTTTGCTAATCCACCTTGTTGGGGGTCTTCCTCTTTTTCTCTGACCCTCCTCCACCTTACCAAACATGATATCCTTCTCCAGCAACTGGTCCCTCCTAACAACATGTCTGAAGTATGAGAGATGAAGTTTAGCCATCTTGGCCTCCAAGGAGCACACTGGCTGCACTTCTTCCAACACAGATCTGTTGGTTCTTTTGGCAGCCCATGGCACTTTCAATATTCTCCTCCAACACCATAACTCAAAGGCATCAATTCTTCTACGGTCTTCCTTATTCACGGTCCAGCTTTCACATGCATATGAGGTTATTGAAAATTCTGTGACTTGGGTAAGGCGCACCTTAGTCCTCAAGCTGACATCTTTGCTCTTCAACACTTTAAAAAGGTCTTGTGCAGCAGATTTGCCTAATGCAATACGTCGTTTGATTTCTTGACTGCTGTTTCCATGAGTGTTGATAGTTGATCCAAGAAGAATGCAGTCCTTGACAACTTCAATCTCTTCTCTGCTGATAAGAATGTTGTGTACTGGTCCAGTGGTAAGAGTTTTGTTTTCTTTACATTGAGATATGCTGAAGGCTGTGGTCTTTGATCTTCATCAGTAAATATTTTAAGTCCTTTTCACTTTCAGTGAGCAAGGCTGTATCATCTGCATATTGCAGGTTGTTAACGAGTCTTCCTCCAATCCTGATGCCATGTTTTTCTTCATATAACCCAGCTTCTTGGATTATTTGCTCAGCATATAGGTTGAATAAGTATGGTAAAAGAATACAACCCTGTCACACACCTTTCTTAATTTTAAACCATTCTGTGTTCCCATGGTTTCTTCGAACAACTGCCTCTTGGTCCATGTACAGATTCCTCATGAGCACAATTAAGTGTTCTGGAATACTCATACTTCGCAATGTTGTCGATAGCTTGTCTTGACCTACACAAGCGAAAGCCTTTGCGTAGTCAATAAAGCACAGGTAAACATCTTTCTGGTAATTCTCTGCTTTTAGCCAAGATTCATCATACACCAGCAATGGTATCCCTCATTCCACGTCATTTTCTGAATCCGACTTGAACCTCTGGAAGTTTTCTGTCAATGTATGCTTGCAGCCGTTTCTGTATTACCTTTAGTAAAACTTTATTCTCATGGTATATCAAAGAGATTGTCCAATGATTTCCACATTCCACTGGGTCATCTCTCTTTGGAATGGGCACAAATATGGATCTCTTCCAATCAGTCGGCCAGATAGTTGTCTTCCAAATTTCTTGGCAGAGATGAGTGAGTGCCTCCTGTGCTGCCTCACTTTCTTGAAAGATTTCAATTTTTATTCCATCAATTCCTGGTGCCTTGTTCTTTGCCAATTCCTTCAATGAATCTTGGGCTTCCTCCTTCAGTATCATTGGCTGTTTATCATATGCTACCTCTTGAAATGGCTAAACATCAACCATTTCCTTTTGGTACACTGACTCTGTGTATTTCTTCCATCATCTTTTGATGCCTTCTGCATCATTCAATAATTTGCCCAAAGAATTCCAGTAATTATTTGTAGGCTGAAAAAATTTGCATCTGGTAAATTGAGAAGTTCAACCAATGCCTCTTTTCAGTCAGGGGTAATTCCAAGTCTTGGAATGGCAGCCAGGAAGAAAAGATTAGCAAGAACAAACAACCTTTCAGGAGTACCCGGATACTCAAATCTTGACTCCAAATGATTTGCTGGCAACACGCCCAGATTAAATCAGATTTCCATTCTGATGGTAAAAGTGACTGTATGGGCGTTTGCTGTTTCAGCTGGAGATGGAACGCTTGTTCTGCTAACCTGGAGGACTGCCTTCACTACACAGACACACACACACACACACACACACACACACACACTGCTGACCAACCAGAGCCTGGGAGGGCTCTCCTATGCAGCAGTCAGCATGCTTCCCTTAGTGGAGAATCCAGCCCACATTTGAACTAGAATATAAATGATTTGAAGGTGCTCTGGTAGAGTCGTGGTTACAAAGTCAGGCTGATGATCACAAGGTCAGCAGTTCGAAACTACCAGCTGTTCTGTGGGAGAAAGATGAGGCTTTCTGCTCCCATAAAGATTTACAGCCTCAGAAACTCTACACAGCATCGCTATGAGTTGTAACCACCACCACCACCACCATAAATAATTTGAATACAAGCAAACCACAATCCCTGGGTGGTCACTCAGTTTGTGTTTGACTATTAACCAAAGACTGGCACCTCAATTCCATCCAGCAACCTCATGATTTGCTTCTGTAAACTGTTGTTGTTAAGTGCTGTTGGATGAGTCAGTTCTGACCCATAGTAATTCTGTATAGTGTTTCTGACAAGTAGCTGGTGAGCTTGAACCACCAACCTTGTGGTTCAAACCACTACAGTCACTGAAAAAGAGACTTCAGATAATATCACTCAATTACAATGAGTGGACCTCACTTGAATCCTAATTCACATCAGGTACAAAAATCTATTTAAATAAAATGAAACCATAGGAAGCAGAGCTGCTCAGGCTGAAACGGGGCAGGGGCAAAGGGCCTCCAGCATGTAAACTAGGCAGGAAGAAAGGCGTGGTGGTCTGCTCCCTGGAACAGTTTACAAACCAGGGATCACACCTGGAACCTTCACTTTACAGACAAGGAAACAGAGGCTCCAGACAAAACGGTTTGCTGAGGTTATATGACAACTGTGCTGCCCTGGTCTGTGGCCTTGGAACTCCACTCCCCCTACCCCCCTGAACATTAATGGGAGGAGACCTCCCCAGCTGAGGTATCTGGCAGGAGCACCGGCCCCCACAACAAAGAGGTTCCTTGACTATTCCCAGTGCATCCAGCTCTCCCTGCCAAACTGCATAATTGGAAAGGGATCCCTGCCCCATCTGCAGAGGAACCAGGCCACGCTACATTCACATCACAAAGGAAGAATTCAGCGGGACCCTCTGCCAAGTTTCAGCCATGGTCACTTTTGTCAGTGAGTTCCAGTCCTAGGCAGAGGCGGGCCAGGGGGGCCAGGAAGAAAGACCCCTAACCACCACCACTGTCTCCGTCACAGAATTTCAGGTCACCTACTCATGGACCAATGTCAGAGGGCCTCGGGTTCCAGTCCCATCAGAGCCCCGGAACTCTTTCCGGTTGCGCACTAGAGGAGAAATGAGCAGCCATGTGCAGAAGAGTCATGGAGGAAGAAGAGAGGCAGAGAGGCCATGGGGAAAGGACAAAGACGGGATAGAAGTGGCAACAGCAGAAGGACCAGCAGTCACGAAAACGGTAACAGCAGCTCTGACGTTCACCACGTATTAGGCAATTTCTAAACTCATCTCATCCTCATAGCCACCTTTCAAGGAATGATTAGTCCTACCATCCCCAAGTCTCAGAGAGGTTAAGTAATTTGCCCTAGGTCACACAGGGAGTAAGAGGCCGAGTCAACATTTACAATCAAATCTAGTTGATATGTGAACTCCATCTTCCACCCCTTGCACCCCACTGGGTCTGTGTGGGTGACTCTCTGGGCAGTACTAATGGGGAACTCAGCTCATTCACCTTTTGAGATGCCTCATTGCAAAAGCATGTAAGATGACAGGTATGCATTTTTTTTTTCAAGTGACTTAAAAAAATAATTGATACAAACAATTCCTGGGCCCCTGCTGTGTACAGCCCAGAGGTTTTGGGAATGCACAGATGGATGAGATATATTTTTACAATCCAGCAGGAAAGCTGGGGGTGGGAAGGGAGGGGGGATATTCTTCCTAACAGGAGGGAAATCACAGAGTAAAAACAAACGGGTACTAGATGTTGATTCTGTGTCAGACCCTTCACTGAGCTCTTTCCATGTATAACAGTTTCAGAGTTATGACTTCTAGTTTACTTGGATCCACAATCAACACTCATGGCAAGAGAGGGCAAGTCTCAAGTCACCTAAATAGCACATGGCAAGGCTAAGGCATGTCTGATTTTAAATCTCATGCTTTAATCACTAATTACTGCTTTTAGGGAGTCTTCATATGGTGCTACAAAATAAGCACTGGACTGCAAGGCTGGTTTGAACTGCAAGATCTGTGGTTCAAACTCACCAGCCACTCCTCGGAAATCTTATATAGAGTCGCTATGAGTCACAATTGACTTGACAGCACTTAACAACAACAACTGCTTTTAAATGGGGTATTTAGGTAAGGAGCAATTTATGTATTGGTGTAAGGAGCTCTGGTAGTGAAGTGGTTACAAGTCGGGCTGCTAACCTCTAGGTCAGCAGTTTGAAACTATCAGTTGTTCCAAGGGAGAAAGATGAGGCTTTCTACTCATGTAAAGGTTTACAGCCTCAGAAACCCTCTCCATGGCACACCACCACCACCACCACCACCACCACCATGTGGTGGTATAGGATAAGCCCTGAACTGCTAACTGCAAGATCAGTGATTCAAATCCCCCAGTCACTCTGTGGCATTTCAACACAAACCATAATGAGGTTAGGGGACCCTAAGGGTACAAATGATTCATGTGCTTGACTGATGATTGAAAAGTTAGAGGCTGAAGTTCACCCAGATACTCAGAAAAAAAACGGTCCGATAATCAAATTCCAAAAAAGTCAGCCATTAAAAATCCTACGAAGCATAGTTCTACTCTGACACACACAGGGCTGCCAGGAGCCACAATCACTGGACAGTGACGGGTGTGGTTTTATAATGAAGTTATAGAGAGAGTGACGGGGTGTGGAGAAGAGGAGGAGAAGATGAAGTTGCAGCTTTAGTGGGGCCTCGAGGTGTATGTAAACTGTCCAAGGGGAGGAGGGGGTTGGGGTATCCCAAGAGAAGGCTCAGCCTGAGTAATCCCAGGTAGCCTGGCAAAGTGGGCATCTCTCAGAATGGACCAGTGCCTGCAGAGAAAAGAGGCGGTCCCTTGACCTGCCCCAAACACAGACTCAGGTGAATTCTAGAAGACCCAGCATCTCAAGGCTCTGAGCTCATCCTTTTAAGTGCTGGCAAGACTAAGGAAGAAAAGTTCATTCCAAAGATTCCAGGGGCTTTAAAAAGAAGGAGCGAGTTACGGAAGTATGTCTTTCTTCCTTAGGAGTGTGGCATGGTACCTTTCTCTAAGCAGGTGGCTGAGGGGAGGATGAGGAGCCCTATTTAGGGGCCTGGCCCCGAGGACCTCGGTCAGTATTTTTCAGGAGTTCTGAGGCCTGGTGTGTGACACTATAGAATAAACACTTAATCATAAGGTTGGTCTGACATGCAAGAAGGTCAGTGGTTCAAACTCACCAGCTGCTCCTCAGAAGCCCTAGATAGGTTGCTATGTGTCAGGACCAACTCGATGGCACTAACAACAACTGACATCTGCTGTATTTATCTAGTATTTAGGGTTCTTGCCCTGGGTGTCTCTGGGAGTGGAGCTGCCACATGTCCTCCCTTCCAAACACAAGCAGGTCAGGCTAAGCAAAGGTGCTGACCACATTCTCGAGAGTCACCTCTCTTTGGAATGGGCACAAATATGGATCTCTTCCAGTTGGCCAGGTAGTTGTCTTCCAAATTTCTTGGCATAGATGAGTGAGTGCCTTCAGAGCTTCATCTGTTTGTTGAAAGATTTCAATTTATATTCCATCAATTTCCAGAGTCTTGTTCTTTGCCAATGCCTTCAATGGACCTTGGACTTCTTCCTTCAGTCTCATTGGCTCTTGATCATATACTACCTTTTGAAATGGTTGAATACTGACCATTTCTTTTTGCTACAATGACTCTGTGTGGTCTTTCCATTTTCTTTTGATGCTTTCTGAATCAGTCAATATTTTGCCCACAGACTCCTTAAGTATTTTAAGTTGAGGCTTCAATTTGTTTTTTTACAGTTCTCTCAGCTTGAGAAATGTTAATTATGTTCTTCCCTTTTGGTTTTCTAACTCCAGGTCTCTGCACATTTCATTATAATATCTGACTTTGTCCTTTCGAGCCAACCTTTGAAACTTTCTGTTCAGCTCTTTTACATCCTCAATTCTTCCATTTGCTTTAGCATCTCTATGCTGGAGAACAAGTTTCAGAGTCTCTCTGACATGCATTTTGGTCTTTTCCTTCTTTCTTGTCTTCTTAATGACCTTCTGCTTTCTTCCTGTGTGATGTTTTTGATGTCATCCCACAACTCTTCTGGTCTTCGGCCTTTAGTTCATCAGATCTGTTTTCAGATATCGCAAAAGTCAGGTGGGATCTGTTCAAGGTCCTATTTTGGCTCTTGTGGACTTGTTTTAATTTTCTTCAGCTTCAGCTTGAACTTGCATATGAGCAATTGATGGTCTGTCCCACAGTCTGCCCCTGGTATTGTTTTGGCTGATGATGTGGAGCTTTTCCACCATCTCTTTCCACAAATGTAGCCAATTTGATTTCAGTGTATTTTATCTGGTGAGGTCCATGTGCATAGTCATCTTTTATGTGTTTTTAAAAAGGTATTTGTAATGAAGAAGTCATTGTTCTTACAAAATTTTATCATGTGATCTCTAGCATTGTTTCTATCACAAAGGCCACATTTCCCAACTGCTGATCCTTCCTTCCTCTTTGTTTCCAAACTTTGCATTCCAATTGCCAGTAATTATCAATAGAGCTTGATTACATGCTTGATCAATTTCAGGTTGAAGAAGTTGGTAGAATTCTTCTATTTCATCCTCACTGTCAGGGTGTGCGCTGACTTTTGAACACCAAGTTTCGCTTTTGGCCATTTTTTGTGAAAATGAAAATCCTCTTCAAATTTTATTCAGTTAGTGAAAACATGTAATAATGTAATACAGGTCTTCTGTAAAAACCAAGTGGCATAAAGCCAATCCTGGAAAAGCAGGGGATAGTTGTACTATTACCCAGATGCCTCCTTACCCGTTTTTATCAATGAATGCACTGCAGGAGGCATGGAGAGACTTGCCCAAGGTCACACAGCTTCGAAAGTGGTGGCTCCTATCCACAAAGTCTCCTTGTTTAGGTCTTCCTCATCCACAGGGCAACGGCAAACAGGCCTTTCAGCCACGCTTGATGAACTCAAACCAATTCCTGTTATTAATGGCTGGGTTCACAGTTCACATCACCACAGTTGTTCTCTGGGCACAAGGAGGAAATTAAAGTAAGCTGGTAAAGCCGAGCAGACTCAAGACAGGAGCAGCTGACTACTGGGACTTGTGGGGCAGGGGCCTTGGGGTACCCTACCTCTTAGCTTAGGGCCAATGTTCTTGGTTGTTGGCCAGCCTCGTGAGAAGCTAGTGCCATCTGGACTTGACATTTGTCCTTGGGCAGCAGGTAGTTCTGAACATGAACCTCATTCATTTAGTGCTCTTTCCACCCAACAGGGAGTTGATTTTTGTTCTTTTAAAAATCACACTTTAATTATTTCTGTAGTGACTTCTGTGGAGGAAAATTAAACATCTTAAGATGAAAATGAGAATCACCCCAAATTCTAATACCTTCAGAAAATCACTGTTGTCATTTCTGCACATTTCCTTCAAGTCTCTGTAAAACCATATTTAGAGTCAAAATCATACTTTACATTTCAAAAAAAAAAGTCCTTTTACTGCTTTTGTCTAACCCTTTTGACCAAGAGGGACTTTGTAGCAAATTGTTTTGTTTTGTTTTATTTTAGGTGGAAAAGGACAGAGATGAGCTTCAAATAAGAACCTACAGAGGGTGATTGTGAGTAACTACTCTCTGGATTGGCAGGCAGAGGGGTCCCCAAGTTGGACCATGGACCAGCTAGATGCTGGGCTGGTGTCTCAGCTCCTCTGCTTAATGGTTAACTAGATAAATTAATGTTGGAACTCTCGCAGCCTCAGTTTTCTAGTCTGTAAATGGGGAAGAGTACTGGTCGACACCTGGTTGAGATTTACTCATTCACATAACAAATATTGGTTGAGCTTCTGCGTGTGCCTCGTCTTGCTCTGCGTGCTGAGAAAGGCTCCACACAGACAAGGGGCCCTGACCCTCATGGAAATCCAGACAACCAACCTGTTACAGGATTGGATTGTGTTCCCCAAAAAAGAAATGTGAAAGTCCCACCTTCTATATTTATAAATGTGACCTTGTTTGAAAACAAGGATCTCTTTGGTTGTGTTCATGTGTTAGTAATAATTATTGCTGTTGCTAAGTGCTGACAAGTCAGTTCAGACTCATAGCAACACTGTATGGAGTCTCTAAGGAGTGGCTAGTGGATTTGAACCGCAAACCGTGTGGTTAGCAGTCCAGTGCTCAGCCTACAGTGCAACACCGATTAGGTGTGTCCTAAACCTAATCCCTTCCATGTGCTGTCTTATAATAAAAAGTGTAGACTAGACGCAGATGCACACACATGGGGAGATGCCATGTGATGGTACAAGCAGATTCATCTAAGAGCAGCAGACCAACACCGGGGTTCCCGAAAAGTCCCCAGGAACTAGGAGCACAGCCCCAGAAGGAATCCGCATGGCTGGGACCTTCATGTGGACTTTAAGCCTCCAGAATGGTAGGAAAATAATTTTCTCTCCTTTAAAGCCCCAACTGTGTGTTTCTGTTACAGTAGTACTAGCAAGCAAAGATACAACCTGTGAATTCGATGGAATGCTAAATTCTAGCAACAGTCAGCAGGTGATAGTTATTGCTAAGGGCCGATGAGTTGGTTCCAACTCATAGCAACGCTGTGTAGGGATTCAGGGGAGCAGCTGGTGAGTTTGAACAGCTGGCCCTGTGGTCTGCAGTCCAGTATCGAGCCTACAGTGCCACACCAGGAGTCCTGTAGTGGCTGATAGATAAGACAATTAAGCTGGGGGAAAGGAGGGGGTGCTGTGGGTAATGCTTATAAACTATGACGGTCAGAGAAGACAAGAAGCATCAAGTAAGTGATATATGAACAAAGATTTGGAGAAGGTTAGGAAGGGGACCATGTGACATTCTGGGAGAAGGGCATTCCAGGCAGAATGAACCACAGGGCACTACCCTAGCTTGGCAGTTTCCAGGATCAGAAAAGTTGGAAAATCAATGAGCTTAATCCAGCACCTGGCAGAGTAAATGCACTAACATGTTAGCCAACATTACTGGCTCCATCTTTCTTTACAGAGGCTGGAAGGGCTAAGGGACTCATTGAAGGCCCCAAGTTAGAGGTGGAGAAGAATCTGGAAGTCAGACCTCCTGAGTCCATCTCAGAACTATTTGCCCCTCACCACATGGCAGTTCTCAGAATTTGGGAAAAGACAATGTGGCCAGTGGTATACTGATCCCAAAAATGTCCACACCCTAACCCTGGGATATATATATAGCAAAAGGGAGGTTGCATATGTGCACCCTAACCCCGGGATATATATATAGCAAAAAGGAGGTTGCATATGTGATTAAAATCAGGATCTTGAGATGGGGGATTCTCTTGGATTATAGGATGGGTCCAATGTCACCATAAGAGTTTTTATAAGGGGAAGGCAGAAGAGTCAAGAGTTGAGATGCGAGGTTAGAGTGGTTTAGGGGTGGGGATGGTGGGTGGGGCGTAAGCTTAGGCATGTAGGCATCTCCAGGAGTCAGGAGAGTTAAGAAAACGGATGTCCCCTAGAGCCTCCAGAAGGAACCAGCCCTGAGTTCAGGCTTCTGGCCTTCATAACATGTGTTGTTTTCAGTTGCCAAGTTTGCTAATTTGTTACAATAGCCACAGGAAACTTGAACATGCATCCTTTAGAGACACTGGTGGTCCATTTCCAGATTATTGCAATAATGTGAGTATTGCAGTAAAGCAAGCCACACAACTTTTTGGTTTCCCAGTGCATATAAGAATTATGTATACCCTATTCTCCAGAGTCCTGGTGTGGCGCTGTGGGTTAATGCACTGGACTGCAAGGTTGGTTTGAATTGCAAGGTTGGCAGTTCAAGCTCACCAGTTGCTCTTCAGAAACCCTACACAAGGTCACTATGAGTCAAAATCAACTCAAAAACAACATACTGCAGTCTGGATTCTTGCTGTGGCAAAATAGGGTCAGCACTGGGTTGCGAACCACAAGGTTGGCAGTTCAAACTTACCAGCTGCTCCTTGGAAACCATACACAGCGCTATGAGTCAGAACAGACTTGATGGCACTTCACAACAACAATACTGTGTTGTTGTTGTTGTCAGGTGCCATCGAGTCGGAACCGACTCATAGTGACCCCATACACAGCAGAACGAAATAATGTCCGATCCTGGGCCAACCTCACTACCCCTGCCACACTTGAGTCCATCAATGATGCCACCTGGCCAATCCATCTCGTTAGGGGTCTTCCTCTTTTTCTCTGACCCTCCACCTTACCCAGCATGACATCCTTCTCCAGCGACTGTTTCCTCTGGACAATATGTCCAAAGTATGAGAGACGAAGCTTAGCCATCCTGACCTCCAAGGAGCACTCTGGCTGTACTTCTTCCAAAACAGATCTATTGGTTCTTTTGGCAGTCCATGGCACTTTCAGTATTCTCCTCCAACACCACAACTCAAAGGCATCAATTCTTCTACGATCTTCCTTATTCACTGTCCAGCTTTCACATCCATATGAGGCTATTGAAAACACCATGGCCTGGGTCAGGCGCACCCTAGTCCTCAAGCTGACATCTCTGCTCTTCAATACTTTAAAAAGTTCCTGTGCAGCAGATTTGCCCAGTGCAATACGTCGTCTGATCTCTTGACTTCTGCTTCCGCAAATGTTGATAGTTGATCCAAGAAGAATGAAGTCCTTGACAACTTCAATCTTTTCTCCATTGATAAGAATGTTGTTTATTGGTCCAGTGGTAAGGATTTTTGTTTTCGTGACATTGAGATGTAATCCATATCGAAGGCTGTGCTCTTTGATCAACAATACTATATAGTCCATTAAGTGTGCAACAGCATGATGAAAAAATGTGAAATATTGTGAGACTTGCCAAAATGTGACAGAGGACACACAATGAGCATAAGGTATTGGGAAAATGGTGCCGTCGACTTGCTCAATGCGGGGTGGCCACAAAGCTTCAATGTGTAAAAACGAGCAGTGTCTGCAAAGAGCAAGACAATAGGTGTGCGCCTGTAGAGGTAGAACCCTGTTCATTACTTTATTTGGAACCTGCCAATGCTGAGACGGCTCCCTCCCCAGAGTAGGTTTAACGGGCACATTTCCTTCATCCTGACAAAGTCCACCATGAAGTCACAAGTGCACTCATTCCTTAGAGAACAGATGAAAAAAACTGGGGCTTGTTCTGACTTTGCAGGGATAAAACCCACGACTAACTCATCATCTGTCTGCATTAACAGAGTGCTCGTTTTCTTTGGGCCGCAAACCCATGATTCCAGAGCCCTTCTGACCAGGCTGTAGTTGGTTGTTCTTATGTGCTCATCGAATGAGGATTTTTAAGTTAAAATGAGACGTGTGTGTAGGAGACAGACCTTTGCAGCCCAGCAACTCTTTGGGAGCAAGCCCTCCCTATTCCTACACTGCCTGATACTGGAGATTAGGATAGGGTTTCAAAAATTGGTCATAGCCATATCTGGGCATTTTCTTTTTTAGCCACAGCAGTGCTGCCACCGCGAAGTGGTTCCCAAACCTCCTGCCAAGAGCCCTTTTGGTGTCCAGATGGGCCTGTCCAGCCCTCCCTCCACCTTTCTCCACTTTCTACCTGCACTTTCTATTTGAAGCAGTTTAGACAGAACTGCTTTCTCCAGCCCGTCCCTGCATTTTAAGAAGTAACCTGCAACATGTAATTCCTTCCAAATTGCTACAATTTTAGAATTCTGGCAGAAAACAGTTTATACTCTCCTAAACTCTAGCCAACAGCACCACACAGCATAGGGGTTGTGAACCTCGAGGTCAGCAGTTCGAAACTACCAGCTGTTCCACCAGACAAAGATGAGGCTTTCTGCTCCCGTAAAGATTTACAGCCTCAGAAACCCTGTATAGGGTCGCTATGAGTTGGAACTGACTCCACGGCACATAACCACCACTAAGCACTTACCAACACTCCTGGTGTGGCGCTGTAGGATCAGCGCTGGACTGCAAACCACAAGGTTAGCAGTTCAACCCCACAGCTGCTCCTTAGAAACCCTATACAAGGTTGTTAAGAGTAGGACTCAACTAGATGGCACTTAACAACAACAATAAAGCACTTAGCAGGAGTCCCTGCGTGGTACAAATCGTTAAGAACTCCCCTATGAACTGAAAGCTTAGAGGTTCAAACCAACCCAGAGGTGCCCCAACAGGCAGGCCTAGCAATCTGCTTCTGAGGGTCCACAGCCTTAAAAACTCCAGGAAGGAAGCAGTTCTAGTCTGCACACACGGGGTCGTCACGAGTCAGGATCAACTGAACGGCAACCAACCCCAAAAACTAGCCGAGTAAGCCAGACCTTAGCTGTTTTAAAACTTCTGCCACATTTACATTTCCCAGGAACCCCCACAAGGATGTTTCTAAAGTCACCCCTGGTCACATGAGGAGACTGAAGTCCAGAGACTACGTGAAGCAACCCCTCAGGGTAACACAGGGAATGGTACAGCAGTTAGGTGTGTCTGATTTGAGAGCTAGCTGGCCCACCACCCAGTGCCTGCCAGAGCCCCTAGCTCCCACAAAGAGAACCCCCACCTCAGCCCTGGTCAGACTCTCTCTGGCTGACTCCATTCCATGGTTACGTGGCAGAACTGCTTAGTTTTCTTTGGTGTCATTTCCCCTCCATAAAGCTCAGCTTCCCCGTGTGAGTCACTTAGCAACCTCCCCCACACCCCCAGAACCCTGATACCCATCAGGCCATATTGTAAATAATTGATGCTGGGATGTTTAATCATAAAACGGGCACTGAGGTGAAAATGGGACCGCTGAGGGAGGGGGAGGAGGCTTACTTCTGGAACTTAGTTATCTCCTTCATGTTGGAAAATGAAACAAGAAGTAGCCTTCAGTGGGTGCTTACAACCTTATAAGCACTGCACACACTTCAGACAACATCTCATGTGGGAGTCCTGTGAGGAAGCGACTGCTCTCACCACCCCCACTCCCTTTACTCCCTGATTTATGGGGAGGTTAAGGCACAGGCAGCACAGAGGCTGGACTTAAATTCCACATCTGCCCAGTGGTGATTAGAATACATGGCATCAACCTTCCAGGGTGCAAGAGCAAATGCTTCTTCCATGTGAAGTGTACAGGGCTGGATAACACGGCATTCAAGGGAAGGATGCCGTATGATTCTCTCAGCCTGCTGCTGGCCCACATGCACCACCTCCTAGGTCTCCCACACTGGCTCTGTAAGGTTTTTATGTCTCCCTCCTGGTAACCGAACATGCCTCATGTTGCTTTCCTTGCAATGACCTTGTAATACTCAAGTGTCCACACTGTTTACAGAGGGGCCCGATAGGACACTCTTGAACTGGAAAAGAGAGTCCATGTGCCATCAGTCCAGGGCTTGATGGGCTGATCTATGACCACCAGAGACCTGCTGTTGTTGTTGTTAAGTGCCACTGAGTCGGTACCGACTCATAGCGACCCTCTGCACAACAGAACGAAACACTACCTAGTCCTGCACCAACCTCACAATTGGTGCTATGCCTGAGCCCATCACTGCTGCCACTGTGCCAATCCAAGTCTTTGGGTATCTTCCTCTCTTTCTCTGACCCTCTACTTTACCAAACATGATCTCCTTCTCCAGGGAATGGTCTGAAGTATGAGAGGTAGATTCTGGCCATTCTGGCTTCTAAGGAGCATTCGGCTGTACTTCTTCCAACACAGATTTGTTCTTTTGGCAGTCCATGGTACTTTCAATATTCTCAACATTCTCCTCCAACACCTTTATTCCAATGCATCAATGCTTCTATGGTCTTCTTTACTCACTGTCTGACTTTCAACCCAGGGCTCCTTCTATTAGTCCACCAATCTTCTTGTTCTGCTTCCAGAACCTCATGCTCTAGAGTGGCTGCTTGAGCTCCAGCCATCACACCTGTACTACAGCTAATAGCAAGGAGGAAAGCCAAAAGAAATGCATGACCATTTCATCAGGGACACTGGTTTTAGGACTTTCAGTGGACACATCTCGCTGCCTCTCTTCTTTGCCAGTTTGATCTGCAGATGCCAATCAGGACTTGACTAAGGGCCGGAAGAAGCAATGAGTCAGCCTCAGGAATGCGTCAGAGACTTCTGGCTAAGGTGAGATGTCACCTGTAGATATGCACTTGGGGGCACAGCTTACTCCCAAGCACAGTGAGCCTCTTAACCTTTCCTATGCCAGAGGTAGAGAAAGAGAGGTGGCAGTGACTCATTAGTCTGATATTCTCATTTCATCAGCACACTGCTTTTGCTTTGCTTGCTCAGATCTACTTTCCTGTTTGTCTTAGTAAGAAAACTTGCTGGACAGCTGGGACCATGGCTTCCCAGAATACAGATGGCGCTACCCAGCCTCCTGGGTAGCTAGTTGTGTCATGTGACTAAGTTCTGGCCAATGAGATGCAAGTAGAAAGGTGTAGGGACTTTTTTGCCCCTTCCTTCTTCATATTAGAGTAGTACAGATGTGATGGCTGGAGCGCTAGCAGCCACACTGGAATATGAGGTGCACGTTGGCAGACTAACAAGATAGAAGAACTGATGATTCAAGAGCTGCCCTCCCAGGCCTGCTGACCTCTGGGTTCTATTTACCTGAGAGAAAAGGAAAAGTTTATTTTGTTTAAGGTTCTACTGTTGTTAAGTATCATTGCGTTGGTTCCAACTCATAGCGACCCTGTATAGAGTTTACAAGAGTAGCTATGAGTTTGAACTGCTGATCTTGTAATTACTAGCCCAGTCCTTATCCTACAGTGCCACACCAGGACTCCTCTTAATTAGGGCTGCTTGTCACCTATAGCTAAACCAGCCCAGACTAACTGCAAATCCAAAAGCAGTGCTAAACATTTTCCGGCACCAGTTTATTTAATTGTTGCAAGCACCCTGAGAGTGAAATGGCACTGCCCGCTGTATTGTTCTTAGGTGCTATGGTGCTAGTTGGCACTGACTCACAGTGACCTCATGTACAATAGTACGAAACACTGTCCAGTCCTGCGCCACTCTCACAATTGCTGCTAAGCTTGAATCCCTGGTTGTAGCCACTGTGTCGAGCCATCTCATTAAGGGTCTCCCTCTTTTTTGCTGACCCTTTACTTTACCAAATGATTGGTCTCTTCTGATGACAAGTCCAAAGTGTGTGAGACAAAGTCCCACCATCTTCACTTCTAAGGAACACTCTGGCTGTACGTCTTCCAAGACAGATAGGTCCATTCTTCTGGCAGCCCATGGTAATTTGAATATTCTTCACCAACACCCTAATTCAGTGGCTGAATTCTTCTTTATAGGCTTCCTTTTTCACGGTCCAGCTTTCATGAACCCCATTTTACAGGTAAGGAAAGTGAGGTCTATTCTCTTCTCCTGCCACCAGAAAGTGGATGTGGTGGACAGTCTCGCAAGGTGGCCCCTGCTTCCTGATGGTCATGCCTGTGGGATTCCCTCTCCCTTGGTATAGAAGGTACCATGACAGTGTCACATGGCACAGGTGATGGATATAGGTGATTCTGAGAGACATTATATTACACAAGACTCTAATGCTCACCTAGCAAGAAGACCTCTTCTCCAACTTAGAGAAATCAAACAGCCACTTTGGGAGATTCACAGGACAAGGAACTGAGGCAGCCTCCAACTAAACTAACAGCCGGGGTGTGTGTGTGGGGGGGGGGGGGGTGCGGGATATGAGGCCCTGAGTCCTACTGAGTGCTGCCAGCAAACCCGAGAACTTGGAGCCAGATCCTTCCACAGTCGAGTCTTCAGAGGAAACCCCAGCCCTGGCCTACATCCCTACTGCAGCCTTGGCTCATCTGGGGGGTGCAAATGGTAAAGTACCTAATTGCTGTCCAAAAGGTTGGCAGTTCGAATCCACCCAGGGGTGCCTCGGAGACAGGCCTGGCAATCTGCTTCCAAACGATCACAGCCTTAAAAACCCTATGGAGCAGGTCTACTCTGTACACGAGGGGTCACTATGAGTCAGAATAGACTCGACAGCAAATAACAGACCCTCAGAAACTGAGACAAGAAAGGCAAACTGTTTGAAGCTGCTAAATTTGTAGTAACTGGTTACTCAGCAAACATAGAGAAGGAACTTCATGAAGAAGGTAACTGTCTGCTCTCTGTGGACTGTGGAGAGATGACAGGAGACCAGGGAGGGACATTATACAGGAGAACTCAGAGTGAGGATGGCTCAGGTAAGGCTGTCTGAAAGGTGAGCTGTGATTTTCAGCTGTATAATCAGAGCCTGGGAGACTAGCTGTGAGTGGTACCCGAGTAAAGGCAACACTTTTAGAGCCAGGAGGGGCCTTGGTGACAGGCACACAGAGATCAAGGTGGTTAGAAGCAAGAACTCTGGAATCCGGCAGTCCCAGTATGAACCTGGTTCCTCCACTTAGCTTACACCCTGGGGAGTCTCCATTTCCTCATCTGTAAGGTGGCACTAACAATGCCTTCATCAATAGTGACACAGGACTTCCTAGAGAGACAATACACAATTGCTGTCAAGTCCACTTGGTCTTAGGACTACCCCTGTGTGTCACTGAATCCTACAGGGCCACATCAGGACTCTTACTATCTCTACATATACTCATGTAGTGCACAGCTATGTTCCATATGGCTTTCAAGGGCCTTCTTCCATCCTTTCAGTTAGCAGCTGAGCACTTAACTGTCTGTGCCACCCACGAACTCTCACTACACAAGTTGCTCATAAATGGAGCACTGGCCAAGATTCCATGTAGCAATGAATAGTGTTTAAGAGGTAAAGTTTGGAGTTTTTGGAAACATAGTGAATCAGAAGTGGGGAAAGAGAATGCACTGGAAAAGAAACCAAGATGGGCTTCCCAGTCAGAGAGGCCAGGGAGCCCTGACAGCATGGGGTCCTACAAGAGGAGGTGTCAGACAGGCAGTGGTCATCCGCCAGTGCCCTTAGGGTGCTGATGTTTTACTGCCTAGCAACCACTGCGAACTCCTGCCAGACACCAGCTGCTGCAGATGGTTAACATGCTTGGTTGTTAACCAAAAGGTTTGAATCCACCCAAAAGTACCTTGGAAGAAAGTCCTGGTGATTCCCTTCCCCCAAATCGGTGATGGAAAACCTTAGGGATCAGAGATCTGACACGCATGGGGTTACCTGCCTCTAACAGCAGTCTAATTGGTTTCCCTTTGGGAGGTTCCTTTCTATTTTTGGTCCTGGCGATTAACTCTAGTTCTGGCTCCAAGGATGGGCACATACATGCCCAGACCTGGCCTATCAGGTCACTCCATGCCCCAGGGTATTGTGATCCAGGCAAGGCTGAGCATGTGATTCAAGCTGGGGCCCCTGTGTTTCAAGTTTCAGCACTTCCTTGGAATTGTTCAGAAAGAGACATTTGCAGTTTACAGGACTCCACAAGCCAGGAGCTGCTGGGAGAGAAGCTTGCCTGGGACGGAACCGACACTCAGAAAATCAGAGCCAAGAGAAAGAGAGACAGATCTGACGATAACACTGTTGGGAAATCTGAAGTCCAACCCTTGGAATGTTCAGTTGCTAGAGCTGATTCCTTTACATGTAGTTTCTGTCACTTGCAAGAGTCCCTGGCTAATCCAGAAGTCAACAGAACAGAGGGCCAGGACGAGAAACTGAATTCTAACCAAAACATCCAAAGTCAAATCTGCTGCAACTGAACTGATCCTGACTTATGACTATCCCATGTGCGTCAGAGTAGAACTGCTTCATAAGGTTTCCTTGATTGTAATCTGTTTATTTTTTAACACTTTTTATTGTGAAGGTTTGCAGAGCAGTTCACCAGTTTTCCATTCACCAACTCACATACATTCTGTTTCATCTCATTGATTACAATTCTCTCAATGTAACGTGACTTTCTCCCTGCATTGTTTTCATTACTCCCTGTTCCTTCTGAGCTTTTTATACTAGAGCAAATGCTGCCCATTTGATCTCACATGGTTGATCATTCTAAGGTGTGCATATATATCTCTCCAGTGTTACTGTTTTCCCCTGTCTGTTGTTTGGTTGAAAATGGACTGGTGATAATCTTTATGGAAGCTTTCTTCCCCATCACCACTGGTGGGGTTAGATTAGTGTTGTTGTTAAGTGCCTTTGAATAGGTACCAACTCATAGCGATCCTGTATAGGAGGATTTCTGAGGTTTTTAAATCTTTGCAGGAGCAGAAAGCCTCATCTTTTTCCCACAGAGTGGCTGGTGGTCTTGAATCACGGACCTTGTAGTTTGAAGTCCAGTGTTTATCAGTTGGAGCCACCATGCTTGCTGCAGATTAGTAGCCAAGAGCAAAACCATTTGGGCCACCCAGGGACCTGCTTCAATTAAACATATCTTTGGAATTCTGTACGACACACTAGGGACCAACAGGCTGAACTCGTAAGATTTAAAAGGATGCTGTCATGGGTTTTAATACATACACTTTTCATATAACTCACACAACCATTAAAAAAAAAGAAACACAGGGAAATATCTCTACTTGTTGCTGTTGTTAAGTGCCATCAAGTCAGTTGGCATGCATAGCAACCCTGTATGGAGTTTCTGAGGAGTGGCTGGTGGGCTTGAACCACTGGACCTTATAGTTCAAACCAATCTTGCAGTCTAATGCTTATCGTACACTGCCACATAAGGACTCCTAATCTCTCTAAATAAATACATACATATATATATATATGTATATGTATATATGTATCTGTAGATCTATAGATATCTACTATCTACATATATATCTATATGTAGATGTAACAGTGGTCAGTCATTTTGGTTACTGGTCTTGTTACTAGTCAAATTACATCTGTGATGATCGATCAGTGGTGTATTGGTTAATAGACTTGCAAAAACAGAAAAGGCTGACTTAAAGTGCTGCCAATTCCTGTGGTGTAAACGTTCCCACCATAGGAACTCCCGAGCTATCCACAGGACGTCTCAAAACTCAGAGTGGGGGAAGAGACGTGCACAGTGACTTGCAAAATGGGCAAGCTAGTTTCAGCACGCCGCTGCAACTCCACACCTGAATTATATCCTGTATTATTTCATAATGCAACTGTACCAAATTATCACGATGGCTTAAATTACCGTTTAGTGCTCTAAAATAACCCACATGTATGAGTCCCTGGGTGGCACAAATGATTAACACGATTCAGCTGCCAAGTCTACCCAGAGACGCCTTGGCAAAAACAAAAAAGGAAAAAATATGGCGATCTACCACCAAAAAATCAGCCACTGGGGGGGAAAAAACCCTGAAGCCCCAATTTATTCTCTTATGGTTATAGAAGTCAGAAATTCAAAAATTAAGGTGTCAACAGGGTTAATTATGTTTGGAGGCTCCTGGGAGAAAGCTATCTCTCTGTCTCTTCCAGATGGCACAGTGTGTTAAGCGTTGGACTGCTAACTGAAAGTTCAGTAGTTCAAACCCACCAACGGCTCTGTGGGAGAAAAATGAGGCTTGTCTGACTCCATAAAGATATTCAGCCTTGGTACCTTTATGTTGTTGTTGTGATGTGCCGTGGAGTCGGTTCTGACTCATAGCGACCCTGTACAGGGTTTCCGAGGCTGTAAATCTTTACAGGAGTAGAAAGCCTCATCTTTCTCCCACGCAACGGCTGGTAGTTTTGGACTGCTGACCTTAAGGTTTGCAGCCCAATTCGTAACCACTACACTACCAGAGCTCCTTAAGGCAGTTTCATTCTGGCCTCTAGGGTCACTATGAGGTAGAATCAACTCCAGGGCAGTAGATTTGGTTTGGTTTAGAAGATGTCTGCATTTCTTGGCTCCCAACTCCTTTCTTCATCTTCAAAGCACATCACTCCAATCTCTGCGTCTCTCATCCCATCCTTTTCTGCAGTCAAATTTCTCTCTGTCTCTCTTGTGACTATTTTCCTCACCCAACCCCAGGTTATTGAGAATAATTTCCCCATCACAAAATCTGTAACTTAGTCGCATTTGCAAAGTCCCCTTTGCCATGTAAGATAGCATGTTCACAGTTCCTGCTCCCTACAGCCTTATTTGTGGTGATAGGAGCTGGAAGCAATCTGGATGTTTATGGAGGGTGGGGGCTTTGAGGGTGGGAGGTTGGATGGTAAACGAGGCAGAAACACAGCAAGGGATGTTCTGAAGTTGTCAGAAGCAGCGGGTGAGATGTGCACACAGCAATGTTAAGACTGAGAAGAAGCTCCATCTGCACATGTCTGAATGAGGAAGAGAGAATCTTTGGTCTTGATGACGCCTTCAAGTTCCTGGTCTAAGAATGTTGATGTAATTGACACATTGAACACACAAAAAGACATTGAGCAAAGACAGTTTAGATATCTCTCTTATAAGTCACCTCTCCTAGATTCCTCCTGGGGCAAGTGCTGGGCCAATGCTGAGGTGAGGGTTGGTCAGCCGGGCAGCAGAGCTGTGTAGGACCAGCTCTGCACTCAAACTGCAGGACTGGGAATCTGGCTAGCCAGCTATTAACTGTGTGACTTGGGCAAGTACTATTCGAGTCTCACACACCCAATGTGCTGATTCGAGGATAAAGTGAGACATGACATGTAAGCTCAGCATGTACCCCGCTCAGAACTCAAGGAAGAGTTGTTGAGTCAGTGAATGACCTAGAATGAGGGCGAACCTGGTTTCATCTTCTAAAACAGATGAACTGAGTGGACACTTATGGGAGTAGACTTTGGGGACAAGAGTCTCAATAAATGTGCTTAGGAAAATAAAAGGGCTGGGAGAAACAGATAAGGAAAAGAATGAGAGACACAGCATGCTACCATCCACCCACATGATATATGTACAAAACCACACCAGTAAGATGCACATTAAACCTATTAGGATGACTGTACATGAACAGGAAAGGAAATAGGGAGTCGGGGAGAGGAGAAAAGGGGGAATAAAATAATAATGTCGCTGCTGTTGGCTTCTGACTCGTGATGACCCCAGGCACAATACAATGGACATGGACACTGTCCAGGCCTGTACTTGCCCCATCCAATCGGTTTGGGATCAGACCACTGTGATGCATAGGGTTTTCATTGACTGATTTTCTAAAGCAGATCGCCAGACTTTTCTTCCTAATCCATTTTAGACTGGAAATTCCATAGAAACTTGTTTAATGTCATAGCAAGTTCCTACTGACAGATGGACTGTTCATGAGGTACACTGCCCAGTAGTCGAACCTGGGTCTCCCACACAGAAGGTGAGAATTCTACCACTGGACCATACAGCTTCCCCACTTTTAAGACTTAGTAGGACAAAAAGAATACCTCCCTCATATTTATTATTACTATTAATATTAGCATTAATATTAAAAGTGTTCAAGAGCAAAGATGTCAGTTTGAAGACTAAAGTGCCCAAGCCATGGTATTTTCAGTATCCTCATATGCATGCTAAAAATTTAGACAATGAATAAGGACGACCATAGAAAAATTGCTGCATTTGAGTTATGGTGATAGAGAAGAATATTAACAGTACCATGGACTTCTTGAAGAACAAACAAATCTGTGTTGGAGGAGGTACAGCCAGGATACTCCTTAGAAGCCAAGATGACCAGACTTCGTCTCTCATACTTTGGACATATTATCAGGAGGGACCATTCGCAGGAGAAGGACATCATGCTTGGTAAAGTGGAGGGACAGCGAAAAGAGGGAGACCTCCAACGAGATGGATTGGCACAGTGGCAGCAGCAATTAATGGGAATGGACTCAAGTGTAGCAGCCATTGTGAGGGTGGCACAGGGTCAGACAGTGTTTCATTCTGTACATAGGGTTGTTATGGGTCAGAACCAACTCAATGGCACCTAGCAACAAGAAAATAACTTAATTACATGCTGAAACAATCGTATTTTGGATCTGTCAGGTTAGGTAAAATATTTTATTAAAATTAACTTCACTTGGTTTCTTTTAATTCGTTTTTCAATTTTAATTTCTTTCTTTCTTTTTAATGTGGTCCCTAGGAAATTAAAACGTATGTGTGGTTCTCATTTGATTTCTCACTTCTATGGGACGGGGTTGTCTGAGAGGACAGGGGGCGTTGTCTGTCTTGTTCACCACTCTCTTCCCAGCCCTGGCACACATCATCGGAGCATAATGAATTTCTTCTGAATGAACAAATGACATGATGCAGTGGTCCAGTGGGAAAATCCTGGCTGGTGGAGTCTGTCCGATGTCTAATTCCGTGTGTGGCCAGGAAGGCACTTCACCTTTCCTCCTCTGTAAACGAAAGGTGAAGGTGTGGCTTCCTACCTGGGCTGCGTCTGAGGGTTCAGTGGCAAACTCAATGCCAGGCCCAGCATAAAACAGGTACACGGGGACCTGCCAGCGATTGCCACTTAATGTGGGAGACTAGAGAGGTAGGAGGACTCCCCCAAAATGCTGATGCCATTTTGGGCATGTGAATAATAAACTTCCTGACTTCTTTTATCCTTTCTAAATTGGGTGCCACCCTGTGACCCCAGGCTGCCGCTAAGAGACTTATTTCAAAACAGCACTGATCCTGCTGTGGGAAACTTTGGCCAGTTTCCCCATTAAGACAAGCAGGTAGCAGCTTGGTGAGGGAAGGCTGAGCTAGGTGTCGGACGTGACTGGGCACAAGAGGAGGTACGCTCCGTGGACACCTGCCATGGCCCTACTTTAGGAAACTGCAGTGGTAGGCAGGCTATTTTGTGGGGGTTTTCAGATGCCTTTCCGTAAAAGATAGTGGAGCTAAAAAATGCATCTGTGTTTCAGATGCTCCTCATAGGACATGGAGCTCCAAGGAGGAAGAAGAGACCGTGGTTCTAGCACAGCCCAGCAGCAGGATGCCCAGGGCCAGGTGGACACTGGAACCGCAGCTGTTCATCTTTTGCTTGTTGATGTAGGCAAAATCTGACCTACAGCTCTAGTGGTGGTGGTGGTAGTGTGCCGTGGAATCGGTTCTGACCCATAGAGACCCTGTATAGGGTTTCTGAGGCTGTAAATCTTTACAGGAGCAGAAAACCTCATCTTTCTCCCGTGGAACCACTGGTAGTTTCGAACTGCTGACCCTGAGGTTAACAGCCTGACTCATAACCACTACGCTACCAGAGCTCCTTACAGCCCTGAAGCCTTCCCTAAAAAGTCCTCTACCACAGCTGGAACAATTCCCACAAACTCAGTGGCTTACAACCACACAAGTTTATTCTCTGACACCCTGGAGGTCCAAGGTCTAAGGTCCAGCAGGGCTGCACTGTTTCTGGAGGCTTCAGGGGAGAAATCCTTTTCCAGTTCCTAGAGACTGCCTATAAGGAACTCCAGTAGTATAGTGCTTACGAGTTGGGCTGCCAACCTCCAGGTCAGCAGTTTGAACCTACCAGTCACTCCACGGGAGAAAGAGTAGACTTTCTGCTCCTATAAAGATTTACAACTTCAGAAACCCTATTCAGGGTCGCTATGAGTCAGAATTGACTCCACAGTACACCACGAGAGACAGCCTGCACTGCTTGGTTCATGGCTTCTTCTAACTTCAAGTACATCTTTCCAATCTCTATTCTAGCATCACATCTCCTTCTCTTGGAACCTCCTGCCTCCCTCTTATAAGGACCCTTCGGAGGGCACTGGGCCCACCCTGATCATCCAGGTTAATCTCCCTGTAGCCCAGCGAATTATGGCTCTTCTAGTCAAAGTCTTTGCAACTTACCAAATGACTAGCTGGGGTCACGCAAATAAGGTGTATGGAGATGTAAGGTGGGGATGGGTCAATTTTGCCATCCTGCTGGGTTTTAAATGAACCATCTCAGTAATAGGAAAAGGGGTGGGGGTCTTACAACTGTCAAGAAAGGTGAGCCACAAGTGTAATACACCCTCAGGACCTGTATATCCCCGCACGGAGAAGCAGTGGAGGAGAAATAGCAGCTTCAAGAGCATGAGACAGAGTGGTAGGCTTCCTGGCCCATGGAACAAGGAAATGTGAGTGTCTGCTGGCAAGAGGCTGTCTTGCAGAATAGCAGTGGTGCTCTCTGAGCATTTATCAGCAGCACTCTAGGGGCAGTGTAGCTGAGAGACCAAGGACCAGAGAGAGGCATGCCTGCGTTAGGGCTGAGGTACTCCTGCCATGAAGGACTGTATTCTGATTCTTCTAACTGAGCCCTGGTGTAGGGCTATAGGATAAGCAAGGTCAGTAGTTCAAGCCCACCAACTACTCCTGGAAACCTATACACAGTCGCTGTGAGTCAGGATGGCACACAACAGCAGCGTCCATAATTGTGAGTACTGTGTGTGGTTACTGCCATGCATGCTCAAATCCAGCAGAGCAGCAGAAGGTGCTGTGGAGGAATGGTTGGTGGCAGAATTGGCACCGAAGGTTGAAGGGTAGAGGCAGATCTGACTGTCTCATAGGAATCAGCTTGGGCTGACGCTGAGTATGAGTCTTATTCTCCCTTGTGAAGTTGAAGGTCACCCTTCTTATACTCCCAACCTCTAATCCTTAAATCACCCATGCAAAGTCCCTTTTATCATATAAAAAAGTGACAAACTCACGGGTTCTGGGGATTAGGATTTGGGTACCTTTGTTGTTATTATGTACTATAGAGTTGGTCCCGACTTATAGCAACCCTGTATAGGGATTCCGGGACTAAATCTTTGTGGAATCAGAGAGCCTCATCTTTCTCCTGCGGAATAGTTGGTGAGCTCCAACTGTCTACCTTGTGGTTCGCAGTCCAGTGCTTATCCTACAGAGCCACCACACTTCTATATATCTTTGCTGTTGTGTGTTGGTAAGTCCATTCCAACTTCTAAGGACGCTATATAGGATTTCCTATATAGGGTTTCTGAGGAGCAGCTGGTAGGTTTGAACTGTGGACCCTGCAGTTAGCAGTCCAGTGCTTGTCCCACCACACCACACCACACCACACTACACCAGGGCCCTGGATATCTTTCAGGGAGAGTAGGAGTAAGGGTGTGTGTGTGAGCATTATTCAGCTACTATGGCAGTCGTAGGCATAAATCATTGGTCTTCCACGGATCAACCTCCAGGATAAGCATTCCCACTCGGGATCTAATGGTACAGCACTTGGAGCATCAGGTGTGCGGGTACCTGCTGTGTCTGGAGAAACTCAATGAGCAGCAACTTATACATTGGGGAAAGGTGGGCTACACAGTCTCCAAATGGCCCTCTGTTTCAACAGTCTGCATCTTTTAATCACAATAAAAATAAGGAACATGCATTAAAGGCTCAGGCTGAGCCTGCATTCTCCAGTTTGATCCTCAGGGAGGAAGAGGGCGGATAGGATTCCATCATTTGTGCATCATGAATACCGCAGCCAAGGCCCAGGTCCAGAGATGTTCTATAACCTACCTAGAGCCTTATTAAGTACCAGGCGAGGGTAGGAACCCAGACCCCAGACAGCCCGAGTCTGCAGTCCACGTTCTCAACCACTCTAACATCTTGTTCTCACCCGCTCAGGCCTGGCCTGAAAAGTCATAAACTTCTACACACTTCCATAATCAAGACACCACCATTGTCTGTTGTCAGAGGCAGGGTTTCTGTTAACAGAGAGGTGGACAGAGACCTCTTGGTGTCTTGGAGGCCTGTGCCCCAGGTCACTCAGCATCAGTGTCTGAAATGACCTTCTGTAGAAGCCGAGGACCAAACTGAAAACCAGCCTGGGTTTCTGTCTCCTGGCTCAGTCCCTGCACCCTGAGTGATTGATTGATACAGAGAGGTCCCACCTAGTCAGAAGCAGGGAGATAATTCTTTTGTGACTCCTCCCTGTTTCCTGTTGGGTTACTAGGAGGTCAGGATGTCAGCACTGAGCAGTGGGGGGCCAACCTGTCATGATGGGGCTTGCCTGAGGGTGGAGCCAACATGGATGAGGTACAAGCTGCGTGAAGTGACTGAGCCATCCCCAAACCCACGGGTCCCTTTATACCTACTGATGTTTCACTATGGTAATGTTGCTAAGTGCCGTCGAGTTGGTTCTGACTCATAGCGACCCTGTAGAGGCTTTCCAAGGAGCAACTGGTTAGACTGACCTTTCAGTTCAAAAGGACCTTGCAGCCCAGTGCATTAACCAAGATTCCGATGTTTCAATATAGGAACTAAGAATACTATCCTTTTCTGCTGCATAAAGAAGTAATAAAACTTTAAAATAATGATTAAAAAGCAAGGTAGTTGCAGTCCAGGAGTGGAGGTCCCTGGGACCATCAAGGGAGAAGAGCGGACTATGGGACCTTATCCAGAGAAGCAGTGATGCCAGAGATGGAGGCAGAGACGATGACATGTAGAGATGGAGCAGCTGGGGACTCTGGACTCAGGGAGGGAGAGGGTGTGTGTGCTGACAGCTAGGGGGCAGGTTTGCGGTTTGCACCCTTTGGTTGTTTGATGATGCATGGAGGGGATTGTAACCATTGCAATGAAATGACACATGACTGGATGAATGAATGTAAAGCTAATGTTCTCCCATGTAAACTATGACATAATTCACAATAAAAACTTATTTTTTTAAAAAAAAGCAAGGTTGTTGCCCCAAACTTCCTTTTCAGTAGTGAGCTGGACATTGGAAGAACAGGCAACAGATGCTCCCTACCCCCTGCAACAGAACCTCCCCAACTGAGCAGCCACTGCTTGTTGGGAGCAACTAAACCGAAGGTCTCAGACTTGGGGGCAGTTTAACTGAAGGATTGTAACTCAACAGTTGTGGTCCAGAAAATCAGGCTGCTCCTAGGTCAGGCTGCCCCCTGAGGAACTTGCAAAGCCTGCCTCAGGGAACAAGGAATTTTCAAAGTCTTTCCTTGCACGCAGCTATGGGCTTCAGTTCAAGTCTGCAAAAATATCTTGCTGTCCTATCTTTGTTTCCCTAGCAACTACATTCTTCTGATAAAATCCCGCTTACTGCTTGCATCTATACACCAAATGTTTTTTTGCACTCTTTTCCCTGCCCCCAGCACTCTCCTTTGATTGTATATAATAAATATGCTGAATTTAGGTCTGTGACACAGGATCTCCATCAGAGTGCTGTGTCCCACCTGGTCCCAACTTTACTATTTTTATTTTGTGTCTTGTGTCTTCCTTTTTTCCCTAATCTCCCATCACCCCTACTTGGGTTTAATCTCTCTGTGCGGGTCATGGTCATGGAGTATAGCCATAGTCAGATGTGGCAATTGCTATTAGTTAGGTGGGATTTCTAGAACACAGGAGCCAGAGTTACTGCATCTGTTTCCTTGCATGGGACGTTTTGAGGAGGACTGTCATTGTCACAGTAATGACTGTGAAGGACCTCTCCCCAGCCTCTGCTGGCCTAGACCCACCACCCAATAAATCATGGAGTTGGGAATGCCTCTAACTTCTCAGGAAATAGTGGACAGAAGAACCAGGCTCTTCCCTTGAAAACTTCACAGTCAAGGTCATAACATGTGGCAAATAGATCCACTCAAAGGAAAAAGGAAAGGAACTTGAAGGGCAGGTACACCCGAGAGAAACCCCATCTCTCCACCCCATAGGTCAGGTGCTGTGCTAGGCTCTCAGATGTCCATCCACAGTATATCCAAGAGAGACAAAAGGAAAAAATGAGAGACAACAAACTTGAGATGGGAGGATAGGAGGAACCAAAGGAATGAATAACTCCATAAAGGTGAGCAATAAGAGCTGAAACGGCAGGAGGCAGGGAGAAAGCACAAGTTGTTAAGTGCCACTGAGTAGGTTCCAGCTCACAGCGACCCTATATAGGGTTTCTGAGCAGGAGTTGGTGGGTTTGAACCAACGATCTTGCATTTAGCAGTCCTACAGCACCACACGTGGACTCTAAAAGCACCAGAGGAGGGAGAAATGGTAGGAACAGGAGAAATTAAGACCTGGTCCCCAAGGAGGCAAGGGAGTGGATAGGGGGACACTGGGGTACAGGGGAGGGTCGATGGGGGGGGTTAGACAGTGGGAGGGATGACTTGTAGGAAGACAAGATGGCACTATGCTGGATCTCATAGTCTCTCTGAGCAGCAGCTGGCTCTCTGGTCAAATAGCCAGCTTTTATTGTCCCAGTGCCTGCCAGGAGCTGGTCCAGGAAACAACTGTAGACCCAAATAGTACAACAGTCAGAGAAAGCCCCTTGTGGGTTGCCAGGACACGCACCTGTCAGCCTGCACTCACTCGTGGTGGTTGCCTAAACACAGGGGAGACACGGATGCTTCACCCACTTCTGCTTGGGCCAGGGCAAACTCACTCCTCACCTGCAAAGGCTTCCTCCATCATCTCCTGGCCTGCCCTTGCTACATTGTTCTCAGAGGGGTCTTTGTAAAAGGCAAACGTCATCACACTACCTCAGTCAAGACCCATCTATGGCTCCCTACTGCCCCAGGATAAATGCCTACTCATAAAGGCACTTCAGGGTCCTGGTGCCTGCCTGCTGCTCCAGTCAGAGCCTGTGCAAATCTCCATGGACAGTCCACGCACAATTTCATTTAATACTTCCCCAAACCCTTTCTACAACATCATTCTATAGATGACTTAATTGAGGCTGGGCGGGATTAAGTAACCTCTGGCAGTTTCCCACATTAGCTGAGTGACAGAGTCACTGGACTTAAAAGTGAGGTCACTCATGACTCCTGCCTTGCCCTCATTCAGGTGGGAGCCCTGCCAGAGTTCGTCCTTTCTGTCACAAAAGCCCAACTCTTCTCCTTTTCTTATTTCTACTGCCAGCACCCTGGGGTGGGTCCTTACACCTCACTGGGTCTACCTGGCTTCCTTTTCCTATCAAACTAATCCAGTGCACTGATGTTATTTCTGTTTACCATCCTGTGGTTTCCAATTCATAGCAACCCTGTATAGGGTTTCCAAGGAGCTGCTGGGTGGTTTGAACTACTGACCTTGCAGTTACCAGTCCAGCACTTACTCTATAGTACCACACAAAGACTCAATCTAGTGCACTGCTGCCATTTAAATATTTGCCAAATAGCCTTTTTTTATCTTGTCACTCCCTGTTCATAACCTTCAGTGACTCCCCAGTACCAAGGCATAAAAGGTCAAAATCTTATCTTCACATTCAGTCTCTTCAACTACCATCTGAGGGGCCTGGGGAAATAAGTGGGGAGGGGTCCCAGTGGAGTTGATCCTCCATTTTACCAAACCACCACTTTCAAAGATCCACCTTGTGCCATGGCTGGGCAGGGCTTGAATCCCTTCTTGGGGTGGCGGGAAGCAGGCTGATGGGAAGCAGGGCCGGGCTTCCAAGCTTGGGGTCTATTTTAGTTACCCAGTGCTGCTGTTACGTAATGCTATAGGATAAGCACTGGACCAGTATGAACTGCAAGGTTAGCAGTTCAAACCCACCAATCACTCTTAGAAACCCTACACAGGGTCACTGTGAGTCGGAACTGACTCAACGACACACAACAACAACAATGCTGCTGTAACACAAATACCACAAGTAGGGGTGCTTTAAAACACATTTATTTTCTCACAATTCTGGAGGCTAAAAGTCCAAATCCGGGTCTTAGTTATGCCGATTCCTTCCTTCCTTCCTTGTAAGTGGTCCTGGCTGTTTCTTGATTCCCTGGCTTGGTCCTCACAAGAGTTAGGGATGATTGTCTCCCCACCGCCCCCCACCTTTCTGTGTCTAATTTGCTTTGTTTTTTTAAAATAACTCAAAAGTATTTAAATATAGAATCTACCCTATTCTATCATGCTCAAATTAACATAGCAAAGAAAACCTATTTCTAAACAGGTTTACATCCACAGATAATAGGCTTTAAGATTCTCACCTAAGTTTTGTTGTTAAGTGCCATCGAGTCTGAATCAGTGTGACCCTGTATAGGGTTTCTGAGGAGCAAGAGGCAGGTTTGAACCACTGACCTTGTGGTTCAGTGGGTAGTGCTTATCCTACAGTACCACACTAGGACTCCAACCTATGTTTTGTTGTTGTTGTTGTTGTTGTTGTTGTTAAGTGCCATCAAGTCAGTTCCAACTCAAAGTGACCCTGCACAGGGTTTCTGAGGAGCAGTTGGTAGGTTTGAACTGCCAACCTTGTGGTTCGCAGCCCAGTGCTAATCCACAGAGCCACACAATTTAATCCTTAGCATGCAACTCCCTTTAATCACCACCAAATCATGTGCTTCCCACAGGCAAAATACATTCACCCTATAAATCATTCCCATTCTAAATCTCATCTGCTTAATCATCAAAATCAAGTATGGGTGAAACTCTGGGTGTGTTCCATCCTGAAGCAAAATTCCTCTTCATCTGTGGACCTATGAGACCTACAATACAAGTCACCTGCTTCCCAAGTACAAGTCTGGAACACACACAGAGGCAAACATTTCCATTCCACGTGGAGAAATTGGAGAGGAAGAAGGGGTCATGGGTAAGCAAGTCCAATACCCAGGAGGGTAAATTGCATTCCTTCTCCAAGACTGAAAAGAATCCTCTATTTTCCAAGCACATCTGGGCAATGGCTCTGCCTCCCAGAGTCTCCTGATTCTGGGTGAAGGTCCCTCAGGCCCAACTTCCAAGCCTACTGGGAGGGTATCCCTGGGTCCCTTGGTTTTGGAGGACCCCATTTTCATGGTCTGCCTAATGGTGACTTTCCATTCTTGGATCTGGTAGGTCCATTTTCTTGTCCCATTGGAATGGCATCCACCCCTCCCTTTACCATCAGACACTTGTGGAGACTGGGAATTTAACTGTGGAGTAATTCAGTCACTCTAGGATGAGACTGGGTTTGGATTTTAGCAATCTCAGCTCAGCGATGATCACAGATGTTGCTTTCTTTTAGGCCGCACATATCAACTCTCCAGTCCTTCATACCACACTTGAGTTGGGAATTGGAAGCCCTGAGCTTAACCTACTCTTTCCCACTTTGTTCAGGCAAAAGTAGGAGCAAGCAGCCGATGTCATCGAACTTCTCAGTTTGACAAAAAACATTCTAAGGGAGCAAATTCATGATTAGCTAGAATCTTGTTTCTCCTAAGAATTTGATTAGGAGTGTCCAGTGGTGATATTTTGCCTATCTGTTGCAACATCATGCTGCACACTAACAGTGCCCTTTTTACTCATGACATCCTTAAGATCAGCTTGGCTATAGTCAAGGCTAGGTGTCTGGTATGGCAACTTCCAACATTGTGATCAGTCAGCAGTGTGGCGACAGGTGGATTATACTACGTAGCTTCCATCCTGCAAGAAGCAATGTTCTGTTCTTACAGGTTTGGGGCACTTACTGTATTTTTACATAAATGTCATACTCCTTCTATGTTTCTGTCCCTCTCTCCAGAGGATTTCTATAAATGTGCTATGCTGTTTTATTTTTTAAATGTTGTTGTTGTTAGGTGCTGTTGAGTCAGTACTGACTCATAGAGACCCTATGCACAACAGAATGAAACACTGCCCGCTCCTGGACCAACCTTAGAATTGTTGTTATGTTTGAGCCCATTGCTGATGCCACTGTACCAACCCATCTCATTGGGAGTCTTTTTTCTTTTCTTTTCACTGACCCTCCACTTTGCCAAGTATGATGTCCTTTTTCAGGGACTTCTCCTGGTAATATGTACGAAGTATGAGAAGCGAAGTCTGGCCATCCTGGTTTCCAAGGAGCATTCTGGATGTACTTCTTCTGACACAGATTTGTTTGTTCTTTTGGCAGTCTATGGTACTTTCGCTATTCTCCTACAACACCACAACTCAAATGCATCAATTCTTCTACAGTCTGCTTTATTCACTGTCCAATTTTCACATTCATACGAAGTTACTGAAAGTACTATGGCCTGAGTCTTAGTCCTCAAACTGTCATCTTTGCTCCTGAACACTTTAAAGAAGTCTCGTGCAGCAGATCTGCTTAGCACAATACAAGTTATAAACAAAAATGGCAATAGTGGTGCTTATGAGGGAGGAGTTGGTAAACGAATGCAGAAGGTGCATGCTATTTGTGTAAAAACACAATTCTGGGAAGGAATTCACCATTGTTTTTCACAATGCTTCTGCCAAAACTCCCACCCATGGTCTCACAGAATGCTCATCACGGCACTGCATGCAGCACAGCCTTACTCCATGACTGGTATTACTCTGGCACATACTGGGTCCTTCATGAGTCAGCACCAACTTAATAGCAATGAGTCAATGTGCCTTTTGTTGTTGTTGTTGGGTACCATCAAGTCGGTACTGACCCATAGCGACCTTATGCACAGCAGAATGAAACACTGCCCAATCCTGGGCCAACCTCACTACTGTTATTGTATGCATATTGGTTGTATCATGTTAGACATATGTATGACTTTGTATTGTCTTTATTTGGAGATTACGTATAATTTACGGTGATATATATGAGCACTGGAGTCTTCGTGTAGAGCAAATAACAAATACACTTGACTGCTAACTGAAAGGCTGTCTGTGTGAGTCTACCTGGAGATCCCTTGAAAGAAAGGGTGCTAAATAGACCCAGCCTCCTCTTGCTTCTACCCCTGTCATCATTTTTAATAGAATGGTCCATTTAAGAGTCAGCTATAAGGGAGTCCTAAGGAGCTAGCGCAGTGGCTACGAATTGGGCTGCAAACCGCAAGGTCGGCAGTTCAAAACTACCAGCTGCTCCGTGGGAAAAAGATGAGGCTTTCTGCTCCCGTAAAGATTTATAGCCTCAGAAACCCTGTACAGGGTCATTATGAGTCAGAACCGACTCCACAGTACATAACAACAACAACAACATAGGGAGTCCTGGGGTGGCACTGGAGGATAAGCATTGGACTGCTAACCACAAAGTCGGCGGTTCAAACCCATCAGCTGCTCCTCGGAAACCCTCTACAGGGTGGCTGTGAGTTGGAATCAACTTGATGGCACTTAACAATAACAACATAGGGCTGCTATGAGTTGGAATTGACTTATAAGAATTTTTCTAAGTTGAAACATTTTACTATTTTTACTCATTTTCTCCCCTTTTTAAATTGCGGAAATATATATACAACAAAACATTGGCTGTTTTCAACCATTTTTACACTCACAGCCCAGCCACACAGGACACTACCCATGCAGCTCAATCATCACCTCTACTCATTTCCAAATCTCTCTTTCCCTCTTTTTCCTTTCCCTTTTTAAATCAGTGAGAAAACTCCCAATGGTTTGTCCTAATGAGAAAATGAGGTATACATTATTCCCCTTCCAGTACATGAAAAAAAGAGAAAGCAATTCCATTTACTTTTTCTTCTTTCCTTCTTTTCTTTTTAGCTGCCTTCCCCATCACCCATGTTAGCATGTGTCTACACACTCTAGCCAGTGAACAATTCTCCTTCCCATGGCAACCATCATAGAAAGTTTATTACAGCATGAAATCCTTTCCTGGACTTTTTAAAGCTGTGGTCTCATATAATAGCTGTCCCTCTGCGAACAATTCATTTCACTCAGCATAATGTCCTCCAGGTATTCCTCCGTGTACGAGGAACTATGGTGTTTTCCTGATACACTGTCATTCTCATTCCACTGTGTGTAGGTACCAAAGTTTATTCAACCATTCCTCTGCTGATGGGCACCTAAGCTGTCTCCATGTCTTTGCTGTTGTGAATAACGTTGCAACGAACAGGGGGGTGTAAATACCTACTTGTATCATCATGTCTCTTATTTCATGAGGATATATACCAAGTACAGAGATTGCTAGAGCATATGATATTTCTATTTCCAACATTCTGAGAAACCGCCATACTGTTTCCCACAGTGTTTGCACCGTTTTGCACTGAGCTACAATGGCTAGTGATCGTGAGCATTTCTTCATATGTTTGTTGGCCGTCTGAATGTCTTCTCTGGTGAAGTGTCTGTTCCAAGTCCTCTGCCCATTTTTTAACTGGATAATTTTTCTTCTTGAGGTGTTAAAGTGCTCAATAAATTTTAGACAGTAGTCCCTTATCTGGTATGCCAGGCAATGAGTTTGTTGAGGAGGGATATTGTTGCTGTTAAGTACTATCCAACCAGTTTCAACTCACAGCGACCCTATATAGGGATTTTTCAAGGAGCAGCTGGTGGATTTGAACTGCCAACCTTATGGCTAGCAGTCCAGTACTGATTCTACAGTGCCACACAGGAGAGAATTCTGATGTCTAGAACACTCTTTTAAATAAAAATTAACTTTGATTTATGAGAAAGCTAATATATTATCCTTAGTTTTCTAATTTTGCTGTGAAGGGATGGAGTTGTTTTCACCTACTGGCTGGGTTTGCAAACAGCATTTAAGATTGTTGAAGCTAAATTCTTTCCTCGCTAGCCACTCAATGGAATCACCCTCAACAAAGGGTGGGAGAAGGGGATCTCAAAAACAGAAGCATAAAATCACATTAAAAATCTGAAGTTACAATCCCAATAAATCAAGGAAATATGACTATGGTGTTTCTGGGTGGTGCATATTGTTAAGTGCTTGACTGGGAGCCCAAAGATTGGTGGTTTGAATCCACCAAGTGGTACCTTGGAAGAAAGATCTGGCAATCTCCTGAAAATCAGTTACTATGAGGCACAGTTCTACTCTGACAACCATGGGCTTGCCATGAGCGGCAATCAACTCAATGGCAACTGGTCTTTTTTTGTTTTAATCAGAAATTTCCCATTTACAAAAAGTCTTCCAGCACTGAAATTCTCAGATTCCATAAACTGGTGCCAGTAAGAGCCCAGGAAGCATTGTGGGTTACAAGTTGGACTGTTAACTGCAAGGTCAGCAATTAATAATCCACCAGCCAATCCGTGCGGGGCCAGGGGAAGCTTTCTGTTTCCGTAAAGTACTCCAAAATACTTAACTGTGCTCATGAGGAACCTGTACATAGACCAAGAGGCAGCTGTTGGAACAGAGCAAGGGAATACTGAATGGTTTAAATCAGGAAAGGTATGTAACAGGGTTGCATCCTTTCACTATATGCAATACAACAGTGAGGATGGTGCAGGGCCAAGCAGTGTTTCGTTCTTTTGTGCACAGGGTTGCTATGAGTTGGAACCGCCTGCATGGTCTAACAACAACAACAACATCTTTATGGGAGCGATAGTCAGGCCTTTCTTCCTTCTTGGAATAAAAAAGTAATGGAATTTTTCCACGGACTTTTGTATTTGCTGAACGTTAAAACAAAGCACACAGGATTGTCTATATAAAACATTCCAGCAAGTGCTGTCAATTCCACCCACCCCAAGATCTCAAATCTACCTCCTTCCTGCCGCTTCCTTTGCTGCCACCTTTGTTCAAGTCACTTTCACTGGTTGCCTTTCTAAGGGGTCTCCTTGCTCTTGCTTTTCACAATCTCCTTCAACCTCAACTGCTTTCAAGGCCCTCTACCATCTTGCCCCTGAACACTCGTTCCTGAACAAGCAGAACAGGCACCCCTGAAACCAGACAGAAATGCAGACTCTCAGGTCCATCCAGGCCAGCTGGATCAAAACCTGAATTTCCACAGGATCCTTGGGTGAGGTGTGAACACCCCCATACCTGAGAAGATGGCTCTATTCCATCAGCAGCCCCCTACCCCTGCCCTGTGCTGCAGTCACACTGCTGCCCCTGTCCCCAGCAGGTGCTGCCCACCTCCCAAGAGTCACCTTGACCTGGAGGCACCCCAAATCATTCGACTTCAAGTCCTTTTCCAGTCCAACTCTGCACCTGAGCACCCTAGCGGGTTTGGAACGCCAGAATGACCACGTGCAATCATCGCGTTTGGTCATTTAATTTTTGCCTGTCTCTTGCCCCTATATGTGTGGGTGTGTTAAGCTCTCTGAGGGAAGTTCAGAGAAGACTGATCCAGGCTCACAGAAGGCGCTCAGCAAGCATTTGGAATTAATACTGCTTTTGTTGTTAAGTGTCATTGAGTCGGTTCCGACTCATAGCGACCTTATATAGAGTTTCCGAGGAGCTGCTGGTGGGTTTGAACCACCGACTTTGTGGTTCAAACCGACCTTGCTATCCAGCACACTATCCTGCAGGGCCACACCAGGAATTAAGAATCACAGCAAATACTGCAGATGATATAACAGTTCATTCAGCTACATATAAGGTACCTACGATTGGAGCTGATTCGATGCAACCAACCAAAAACCACAACGTATGTCACACCTTCACCACGTGGCTGCCAAGTGTTCTTTCCATGCATGGTCCTGTTGTTTAGTCACACTGCCTATGATGTACAAGAGGTACTACTATAGCAGCCTCCATTATAGGAGAGATACAACTAGAATGTTCCTCAGAAGCAAGAATGGTGAGGCATTGGCTTGCTTACTTTAGACGTGCCATCAGGAAAAAACATCATGGAGGATGGGCTAACACAACTGACTGACAGATACCAAGGATCGTGAAGGCAGTGCGGAACCAGGAGACACCAGGTTCTACTGTACGTAAGGGAGCCAGCAGCTGGAGCTGACTTGATGTAAACCAACCACGACCGTTATCATACAGACGAGGTCATGGAAACACCATGGCACCAGGCTTTAAGTAGTGGTGACAGGCAGAGCCAGGTTCCTCCTTGCGTTCCTGTAACCATACTTTTGACCAGTGCACCAGCCTGCCTTATTTGTAAACCAAACAGCAATGACATGCAGAGAGAGATGCCTAGCATTGAAAGGACTGTCCTAGCAAATGTTGTCTCTAAACTATGCAATTCTTAGTATAAACTGCCATCTCTGCACAAATCTGTTTAAAGCAATGTCTGAATACTGGATCTTCCCAAAGACTGTTAATAGAAACCATTTGCCTCCAGACATGAGTCTAAAAACAAGTCTGTCAGAGAAGCTGTTGCCGTTCACACGAAACATATGAAACAGACAATGTTTCTGTGCCTTCTGCTGTGGTGGCACAACCTCACCCCTCACAGCCACCAAGTGAACGTGCTTTCCTCTTTGGAGATGTAGCACATTCCTCCTGTTGTCACACCCCTCCAGGGCTGCACCTCCGCAGTTCAGCTCAGGGGCACTTTGGACATGCTCTATCTGTGGGGGTCAGGACCGTCCATAAGTCCCTGTTCCTACATTGTAAACACGACAACGACTTTCTCTTGCACTTGCATGAACATGCTAAGCTTTACGCTAAACCAGCTTAAGTAGCGCGCTCCCTTAAGTGAATCCTTAGAACAATCGTTCATATAGGGAACATGGAGTCTCAATTTTGCAAAGTGAAGCTCAGAGGGCTGAAGTCAATTGTTCAAGATCACAGAGCAACCAGTGTGTGGCCTTGGACTTGAAGAGCTGAACTCAGAGTGGTCCCAGCATGAACCATAAACATTAGCTAGCATTTATGGAGGACAATGTCAACAGTTCAAATCTATCAGCCACTCGATGGGATCAAGATGAGGCTTTCTGCTCCTGCAGATTTACAGCCTCAGAAACACTATCCAGCATTGCTATGAGTCGGAACGGACTCGATGGCACACAGCAACAGTTACTACGTGCCAGGCACAGCACTAAGACCTTAACTACTGATCCCATAAAACTCCTCCATGAGGCAGCTGTCGTAACTGTGTCCATTTTACAGACGGGGAAACTGAGGCTCAAAGCTATGGAGTGACAGATTCTCAAGATCACACAGCCAGGAAGCAAGAAAGCAGGAATTTGACCCCAGCTATGGTGCACTGGGTAAGGAGCTCTGGTAGTGTAGTGGCTATAAATTGGGCTGTGAACCACAAGGTCAGCAGTTCGAAACTACTGGCTGTTCCATGGGAGAAAGAGGAGGCTTTCTGCTCCCGTAAAGATTTACGGCCTCGGAAACCCTGTACAGGGTCGCTATGAGTCGGAACTGACTCCACGGCACATAACAACAACAACAATGGTGCACTGTGTGGCACGGCAGGATAATGTGCTGGAACGCAAGGTCAGTTGGAGCCAAAGGGTCAGCGGTTCAAACCCACCAACTGCTCCTCGGAAAGCCTATACAGGGTCGCTATGAGTTGGAACTGACTCCACAACACCACCTAACAACAAGAATGGTGCTCTGCACTGTATTGCCAATCAACTTTCAACCCAGTGAGGTCATACACTTTAAATTTGCAAAGCCGTTCTCGTGGGCTTTTATATCAGCAGCTGGACAGCATGGTTTGAAATCATGCCTCTTATTTCTTTTTTAAACAGACAGGAAACTGAACAGCTTAAGAAACCCACAGTTTGGTTCCCAGATACAAGCAGAAGGTAAAATAAACCAACAAAATAAACAAAAGAGCAGTCTGTTCACCTTTAGCTCAGTCTAGCCAAGCACCTATTTTGGCCCCACCCTCCTATCGAGAGTGAGTCAGCACTGCAGGGAGACACCCCTTCATGTAGACACTGTCACCCTGATTCTCTCCCACTAGATGGTAAACCAAGGTGGCAAGAAAACGGAGCCTGGAAAGAACAAGGTTTAATAACAGACCTTCAGAGGCCCTGGACGTGGTTCAAAAAGGCTTTCTGCTACACTTGTTACCATTGGACACCCTGGAGACAGATCTGTCACTTCCTCGAAGGCATTAAGGATACTTCCTACCCAACTGCAGCCTGGACTCCACCCAGCTCAGTCCCAAACCAGGAGAGGAGTGTGACCGTGACCATGCAGATGCCATTAAATAAGATTGGGCAAGTCGCACACAGACTGTGTGAGCCAGCGACTCTGCTAGCCCTCACCTCGGGCTCTTAGGGGAGAGGCTAAAACCAACATACCTGTTGCTGTCAAGTTCATTCTGACTCATGCATTAGAGTAGAATTACGTTCCACGGGGTTTTCTTGGTTGAATCCCTATAGAAACAAATCACCAGGACCTTCTTTGAAGCCCTGATCTGTTCACTTAGTAAATGAGTGAAAACAGTTTGCTCCACTCAGGGCCTAGGGTAGGTATTGTTGTTACTGTGGCTAAGTGCCATCAAGTAGGTTCCAACTCTAGGGTTTCCAAGGAGTGGCTAGTGAGTTTGAACTCCAATCCTGTCATTCAAACTGACCCTTGAGGTCCAGTACTTATCCCAGAGCACCACATCAGGACCCCAGGTGCTGATGTTGTTGTTGTTGTTATGTGCCATGGAATCAGTTCCAACTCATTGCGACCCTGTACGGGGTTTCCAAAGCTGTAAATCTTTACGGGAGCAGAAAGCCTCATCTTTCTCCCACGGAACAGCTGGTAGTTTCAAACTGCTGACCCTGAGGTTCGCAGCCGAATTCGTAACCACTACGCTACCAGAGCATGATAGCACCCCCATTTTACAGATGAGGAAAATGATACATGGGACATTTAAGTAACCTGTCCCAAAGTTGTCTACGTGAAGGGGTGTCCTCCTGGAAGAGGTAGGATTTGAACCCTCTTTTGTACCCACCATGCACAGCTTTCCTGAAGAAGGACAGGTCTCTCACTTAACCAGCAAATGGATTCTCATTCCAGGAGATGGAGGGTCTTCTAAAGTGACTCCCACCCATGAAGGCAACAGTAGCATGGTACAGTGGAAATGCCAGGCATTAAGTACACCCAAATTTCAATTGCAGCTCCTCCAGTTTCTAGCTGTGTGACTTTGGGCAAAGGACTTGACCTCTCTGAGCCTCCATTTTCTTCCTCGTAAATCTAACTCATAACCCAAAACTGAAATCAAACCTGTTGTTGTAGAGTTGATTCAGACTCCTGTTACCGTACAGGACGGAGTAGAAATGGCCCACAGGATCTCCTCACAGTGCCCTAAACATGAGGCACACTTAGCAAATTCAGGGTATTATCATTCTCTTTGGGAGCTCTGGTAGCGTAGTGGTTACGAATCGGGCTGTGAACCTTAAGGTCAGCGGTTCGAAACTACCAGCCGCTCCGCGGGAGAAAGATGAGGCTTTCTACTCCCGTAAAGATTTACACCCTCGGAAACCCTGTACAGGGTCGCTATGGGTCGGACCCGACTCGACGGCACTTAACAACAACAATCATTCTCTTTATTCACTTTACAGAGGAGGAGCTGAGGTTCAGAGTAGTTAAGACACTTGCATTAATTGTGGTGATGTGGGGACAGAATCCAGACTGACTGACCCACAGAACTGCATGGCTCATCCTCTTATAGGATTGAAAAATGGGCATAAAACCACCCCTAGAGTGTTTGTTGTTGTTATGTGCTGTGGAGTCGGTTTTGACTCATAGTGACCCTGTACAGGATTTCCGAGGCTGTAAATCTTTATGGGAGCAGAAAGTCTCATCTTTCTCCTGCGAACAGCTGGTAGTTTCGAACTGCTGACCCTGAGGTTAGCAGCCCAATTTCTAACCACTATACTACCAGAATGTTTATAACACAATAAATCCTCAGGACGGTGGCCTGGGATAGAACAGAGAGACCTGTCTGTTCAGACAGCACCTGACTAATGTGTGCAGCCCTAGCCAGAGCCTGCCTTTTGCTCCCAGCACTGGCGGCCCTGTGATGTCGGCCCTTGGCCAGGACTGCCTGGGGCCTGAGGGCACTTTGGCCACAGCTTAGAGCTGGGTTTGCTGATTACCCGCAGACTGCCTGGGGCCAGACTTTGACCCCTGCTAGGGGTGTGCTTTAAAAAGCCATTAACAGTAAGAAAGTCTCAGCATATTCAAAAACTCAACCATCCTGGCCAGGAGAGACTGAAGCAACTAGAGTCTACAAACAGTATGCTCTTGGCTACTAAAGGTTTGAACTCATACCCACCCAGAAGCTCGTAGGAAGAAAGGCCTGGAGATCTGCTTCCATAAAGGAAACACAATGGAGCAGTTCTATTCTGTGACACGTGGGTCGTCATGAATCAGAATGGAATTGACAATAACAGGTTTGGCTTGTGTTTGATGCCCACCCCACCCCCAGGCAGGGTTTCAGCGCTGTCTGTGGGTTTGCTGAAAATGCAGATGCCTAGGGCTCCACCTAAAACCTGTTGACTCTGAGTGGTCAGGGCTGAGGTGTGGGCATTTGCTCATTTACCTGTTTGTTGACTTGAGGTGTAACTGGCATAACGTAAAATACACAGCTCTGAACTGTACTGCTGAAAGGGTGGTGAATTTGGATAACCAAGTATCTCCATTTACCACCACCCAGATCAAGAGATGAGACATTTCCATCACCCCTAGAATGTGCTCTCCTGCACACTCTCTTTAGGCCACTCTCCAATCTCCTTCACTTTGGGCAGCCAATGATATGCTTTCTGTCAGCATATATTAGTACTGCCTGGACTGGAACTCCATATACGGATGTATTTACATGTAGAATTTCTTTTGTTAATCTATGGTGCTAGGTGTATCAGGATTTCCTTTTTATTGCTGGGTAGTAGCCCATCAACACTCATGAAGTAGCAGTCAGGAACTGGTAATACCTCCACAGGGTGGCCAGGTCTCTGAGCTGACTAGGTGGTAAATGCCAGCAACCACAAGTAGCCCACTGTGTGACTCCATCACAGTTTATCCATCTACCTGTGACAGACACCTAGGCTGTCTTCTAGTCTGGACTATTATGCATAAAGCAGCTATGGGCAGTCTTTGCATAGTCAAATGTTGACCTTTCTCTCAATAAACTCCCAGCAGTGGAAGTACTGGGGCACAGGACTATTGCTGTAAGTAGCCAAGCTGACCATGACTCATGGCAACTCCACCTGTGCAGAGCAGACCTGCTCCAAGTGTGTACACCGCAGTAGCCTTTCAGACGCAGACTGCCCAGGCCTGTCTTCCAAGGGACCTCTGGGTGGGGAGAAACCATCAACTTGTCATCGAGTAGACTACTGCCTAACAGTGTGCACCACCCAAGGACTTATTTTTAACCCTCTCTCCAGTGAACTGTGCCGCTGCCCAAAAGGGTGGGATTCCTCAGTCAACTTCATTGGATAACAAGTCCGCAGAGGTTGCAGACGGAACCAAGGCTTCCTATCGAACGAACTTTGAGTTATTCCACATTTTTGTTTGAAGAGGGGTGCTTTAGAGAGCAGATATGTGTTATTTTCAGTGCTCTGCAGCCCAGGAGTCTGAATTCAGGGCTCCAACGGGGCCATGCTATCTCTCTGTTCCTTCCTTGTTGCAGTTACCCATAGCCCCAGGCATCCCTTGGCATTTCTTGACTTACAAGTGTATCTCCTCATGTGCCACTGTTTCTGTATTTGGTTTCCCCCTTTATAAGACACGCTTCGAAGGGGTGAGCACCCCCTCTATGGAGCTGTAGGATAAGCACAGGATGGCAAAGTCAGTTTGAACCATAAGGTTGGCATTTCATATTCACCGGTTGCTCCTTGGAAACTCTATACAGGGCTGCTATGAGTTGGAACCGACTTGAAGGCACTTAACAACTACAACAACAACCACGACTTCCACTCCTGTATGGGCTTCATTGATTTAATTGAGAACATCTTCAAACAGAAAGTATTTCCAAACAAGATTACATTATCCAGAGCAGGGTTAGGACTTTTGGGGGAACACAATTCAATCCCTAACAATGTCCCTCACTAACATCTTCACCTTGTATAGTCAGCTCTCTGCATCAGGAGTGAAAATGATCCGGAAGATGACAGGAAAATCTTGACTGAGAACAGAGTGGTTACACCCCTTCCCCTACCTCCACTGCAGATACAGTAAAAATCTAAGCAAATTGGATACAACAGTCTAACTGTTACTGTTGTTAAGTGCCATCATCAAGTCACTTCTGACTCAGAGAGACACTGTACAGGGTTTCCGAGGAGCAACTGATGTATTTGAACTACCGACTTGGCCGTTCACAGTTGCAATTCTTTTCCTGGGAACGTTCCCTAACGACATAACTTCAAATATGGAGAAATTTGTTTACTGAAAGATCATTGGAGCATTATTAATAAATCTGAAACATAAAGTGTAACTTCAATGTTCAGCAGTAGGGAAATGTTGTTAAATTTTGTCGAGTCAGTTCCAAATCACATCAACCCTGTATAGGGTTTCTCTGAGGACCAGCCGGTGAGTTTGAACATCCAACCCTGCTGTTCAAAGCGACCTTGAAGTAGAGTGCTTATCCTATGGTGTCAGGGAAATAGTTACTTAAATTAGAATTGTTGTTGTTGTGTGCCATTGATTTGATTCTGATTCACAGTAATGCTAAAGGACATAGTATTATGGCTTTATAGGGTTTCCAAGGCTGTAATCTTAGGGAAGCAGACTGCCACAGCTTTCTCCCATGGAGCGGCTGGTGGGTTTGAACCAATAGCCTTTTTTGCACAGCTGAGCACTTTACCACTGAGCCATAAGTGCTCCTTAAACTAGAATGCAGAGTCAACCACGTTTTGATCTACACTTAGCTTTCAACACTAAACTCACTCAGTGCGGTTTATTCTGATTAATGATGTCAGCTGTTCATAACAAAGCTAAAAGCCCTCAGAGATTAGACAAGGAGGATTCTGGTTACCAGGACTGCTTGGCCTCTCTACCAGACTTCATGTGTTCTTCTCTGAGTCTACAGATAGAATGTGCTGGTGAAAAACATGCCGCTGACAGCCCTTCCTCTAAACCTCCCAGAAGACACCATGCACTAAACCCGGCAGATCTACACTACACTAGTAATTTAGCAGAGTAGAACAAGGCAGTTAGAGTCAGTGGTGATGACGCTCCAGTTCTGTCTGGGTGGCCTGAAGTTAGTTACTTCCCCTTTCTGAGTCTTGCTCTCCTCACTACCAGTACTATTTCACGGTACTGGAGTGAGAATCAAACAATGCTGTTGTTGCCTGGATGCTGCCAAGTTGGCCCTCACTCATGTTGACCCCACGCACAACAGAAGGAAATACTGCCCCGTCTAGTGCCCTCCCTATGTGATCCATAAGGTTTTCACTGGCTGATTTTTCAGGAGTAGATTACCAGGCCTTTCTTCCTGGTCTTAGTCTGGAAGCTCCGCCTGAAACCTGTTCAGCATCATAGCAGTACACGAGCCTCCACTGACAGATGGGTGGTAGCTGTATGCATGAGGTACACTGGCAGGAATAGGTCTGGGTCTCCCACATGGTTCTACAACGGAACCACCACCATCCTTTTGATTAAATAATATAAGGTGTATATATCAGGAAGTGACAGCAGCAGACTGACCAGCAAATGGGTCAGAGGAGGAGAAACTGGCTACTTGAGACTTCTCTGCTGGAACCCCACATCAATACCACTTGAGGAGGTGGGATGAGGGATTGCAGAGTTTTAGGTCCCATGATGAACTTACTGGGCGGGGCGCAGGATCTAGACTCAATAAGCTCTCACTGAAGCCTGAGAAACCCTCATCCCTGAGTGTGGGCTGGGATCAGGAGTCAGCTGAGCATGATGTTGCATAGAAAAGGGAGGAGGAAGGGTGGAAGGAACCAGGTGGTCAACAAAAGACTGGACGAGCCTCAGCTGGGGCCTGGCCAGGGAAGACCAGGGACAAGCAGAGGAGGCTGATTTATTCCTCTATCAAGATTGCTTCCCTATTGTACTCTAGGAATTCTCCATGGCTCCCCTACCAAGTACTTGAGCCCCGCCACACTGGTCCCCAGCCAGGTGTGCCTCATCTGGTTGGGTGGATCAACATGGCCGAATCCTAACAGTCTTTGCAAGGAAGCATTGTTGAGCCAGGGTGAAAAATTCTGGCTCTGGAGACAGGAGGCTGTGGATTCAAATTCCAGCTGTGCCACTTCCTGGCTGGATGACCTTGGAAAGTTATTTCAGCTGGACTATAAAAAGGATAGAATGAAGAGCAGTGTCTTCCTCCTGGATCTGTCTGGAGAATTCCAAGCTGCTGTGGGCAGTGTTGAACACAATGCCGGGCATGCTTTGCATGACTCTTCCCCATATAGGGCTGGGGATGTGCCTTCCCCATTAGGTTGGGCAGTGGAGACGGTAACTGTTGGCAACAGGGAAATGTTCCACAATCCAGGAGTCCTTCCTGCATCTGCTGAACAGCTGCTTCCCTCCCTCCTGTGTGTCCCTCCTTTAAGGTCATAATCCTTCCTCTCCAGACAAACTTAACGTGCCCATTTGTACACAGCACAGAGACAGTGTCTCCTGGGAGCCAGGGAGGCTTGGCTCTGAAAACCTAAGGGGGGAGGGGAGGCCAGTGACTCCACCACTCTGAGCATCAGTTTCTTCATCTGGAAAGTGGGAATCATAACAGAACCTAGCTCAGTGAACGGTTGTGAGACTTAAGTAAAGTAACCCATGATGGTGGTGGTGGTGGAGGCAGCAGTGGCAGGTCTACACCATCCTCACAATTGTTATATTTGAGCCCACTGTTTTGCCACTGTGCCAATCCATCTCAGTGGGGGTCTTCCTCTTTTTTGCTGACCCTCTATGTTATCATATATAATAAAGTACCAAGGTGGTTGTGTTCGGTGCTTCTTGATGTTGTTGTTAGGTGCCATCGAGTTGGTACCGACTCATAGCAATCCTATGCACAGCAGAATGAAACACTGCCCGATCCTGGGCCAACCTCACTATTGTTGCCAAGCTTGAGTCCACTGATGCTGCCACTTGGGCAATCCATCTCAATGGGGGGGGGGGGGGAGGGTCTTCCTCTTTTTCTCTGACCCTCCTCCTTACCAAACATGATATCCTTCTCCAGTGACTCGTCCATCCTGACAATATGTCCGAAGTATGAGAGACAAAGTTTGGCCATCCTGGCCTCCAAGGAGCACTCTGACTGCACTTCTTCCAAAATGGGTCTATTGGTTCTTTTGGCAGCCCAATGGCACTTTCAATATTCTCCTCCAACACCATAACTCAAAAGCATCAATTCTTCTACAGTCTTCCTTATTCACTGTCTAGCTTTTGCATGCCTATGAGGTTACTGAAAATATCATGGCTTGAGTCAGGTGCACCTTAGTCCTCAAGCTGACATCTTTGCTCTTCAACACCTTAAAAAGGTCTTGTGCAGCACAATTGCCTAATGCAATATGTTGTTTGATTTTTTGACTGCTGCTTCTATGAGTGTTGATAGTTGATGCAAGAAGAATGAAGTCCTTGACAATTTCAATCTTTTCTCCGTTGATAAGAATGTTGTTTATTGGTCCAGTGTTAGTTGCTAACAAGTCAATTTTTGACTTCGAGTGACCCATGTGACAGACTGAACTGCCCTACACTGGTTTCTAGGCTGTGATCTTTATGGGAGCTGACTGCTAGGTCTTTTTTCTATGAAACTGCTAGGTGGGTTTGAACCACCAGCTTTTCAGTCAATGCTTAACCATCATGTCATCAGGGCTCCGTAATGCACAGTCAGTACCCAGCAAAGATTATCACTCATAAGAGACCTCTGGGTGAGTTCAAACTGCCAGCCTTCCAGCTAGTAGCCAAGCACCACAAACGACAGGACCTTTATCAAAGAAAGCTGTGCTTATGTAGGCATCCAAGGGCTCTGGATGCTCTATGCTGACTCCTTGATTAGGAAGGCAGCTGATAACTATGCTCAGAACCCCTCCCAGGTGGGTACTGACAGCCAGGGACAAAGCCAGGCTGCTCGCTGATGCACTAACACCTGTGTCCTTTCTGCTGTCTCCCACCAGGGTGCCATGCAGCCAATTTTAAACAAAACACAAAACAGATGCAGAGACTAGGTCCTAGAGAGAGGCCCATTTCCACATCCATCAAAAATGACCCACACAAGCAGGCTGTCCTCCACTCCCTAGCCAGCCACCTTTGGAATCCGCTGCTTCCCCAAGAGGAGCTGGTTTTTTCCACTGGTGCCCTCCTTTGTCATATGACCATGCACATCTTCCGCCCCCTGCTCCTCCTCCAAAGTCCAGTTTCAGTGCCAGGGAGGGCATGCCACGATCCCAGTGCCCTTGGCTGCTCTCTCTGCTCCTCAATTCAACCCCCAACCCCCTCAGGTCTCCTGAGGGCTGTAACCGGTCAGTGGAAATATCTTATTTAACCTGCGATGTGTTATTTATTTAAGTGATACTGCATAGCTGTCAACATTGAGAACTTGGGTGATCTCACTCACAAAACTTGAAAAGCTGGTGGTCCTGACCCAAATGTTCACATGCATCAAGCAGCTGGGGCTGAGTCAGCTGTGCCCTATGATAGGGGTGCCCTTCACTATGCCACAACCCCCATCACTCCCTACTGCCTCACACCTGGCCAGCCTCATCCCTAACATCTCCTGTTGGCTCCTTGTAACCCTTATGTATGCCCACACTCTGTGGCTCTCCCAAGCTTGCTGAAGCTCCTTCTTTCTTCCAGGCCTTCTGATCAGTTATTCCTCTCTCTTCCTGAATGTGCTTGACTGGAATAATTGTAATGACTATTTCTCTAAAGCTTTCCCGGCACGGGGGATGCAGTGGGTTAAATTGTTGGATTGCTAACCACAATGTCGGCAGTTCAAATCCACCAGCCGCTCCATGGAAGAAAGATGAGGCAGTCTGTGTCCAGTAGCCCTGGACACCCTACAGAGCAGTTCTACTCTGTCCTCCAGGGTCACTGTGAGTCTGAACCAACTGAATGGCAGTGGGTTTGGTTTTGTGGGTTTAAGACTTTCTCCCAGTCTCGTCAGCGCAACCATCAAAACGTGGCAGGGGTCCCTCAGAGCCTCCAGCTCTCCTCCGGAAGAGCCCAGTCTGTCCCACTCAATCTTAATTCCGATTTCAGTGTCTGCTGAGCACCCAATTTGCACAGGATCCGTTTCAGGCACCAACAATATCCCATGGATAAAAACATGGTCACCTCACTCCCAAGAGAAAGGCCAGTGCAGTATCAGGGGCATGTCCGAGGAGAGAGACCATGGCAACCACAAGACTCCTGTCCAATGGGTCTGTTTCCCATTCTCCTCACTTAGCCTTTGTTCTCCTCTCCCCTCCCTAGGCTAACCATTAACGCCTTAGCCCTCCCACACCCAGCCTCTATTCCCCGTTCTCTCTGAAGATTCCCTGATGATTCCCTCTGAAGATTCCCAGCACTCTCCTCTGATCTCTGAGGATGCAGGCCATTTGAACTAGCCAACTGCTACTGGCTGTTTACAGAGGTCTTGAGGGTGTTAATTTTTCTTCCATATTTTATCTACATTTTAAATTAAGCAATCACGGCTTGAGACCTGTGTTTTTTGTCTTTTTTATTTTATTTTACAATTTCTCTGGGACTCCCCAACAGTGGCACAGAACTCTGCATATAACAGACCTCTGCTGACTTCATGCATACATGAGTTCAACAAATGTTTACTGAGCAACTACTAGGTGTCAGGTGCGGTAGATACAGACTGAACCATTCAGACAAGGTCTGTTCTCATAAAGCTTCTATGCTACTCAGACATACAAACTAGTGAAGGAATAGGTTAACAAGGAATTCTCAGGAAATAATGTAAGAATAAAGGCAATCCTGAGTATATACCCCAAAGAAGTGAAGGCAGGAATGAAATAGAATCCTGTGCATCATTGTTCCTGTTTCCTTCGCAAAAGGCGAAGACAGCCGAACTGGCCAACAGATGAATGGAGAAAGAAAACAGGGAACAGACATGCAATAGAATATCACTCAGTCATAAAAGAGTAGTCCAGATGCACAGCCCAACATGGATGAATCTTGAAAACATACGAAGCAAACGAATCAGTCACCAGAGGGCAAATACTGTATGATCTCACATAAAATAAGGAACTACATAGAAACCAAAGATGGCTACCAAGGAGTGGGATTGCTAACAACAAGGTCAGCGGTTCAAATCCATCAGTCTCTCCTTGGAAATCCTATACAGTGTTGCTATGAGTTGAAACTGACTCCTCGGTACTTAACAACAACAACCCGGGTGAAAGGGAGGAGGCAAAGGGTGTTTTGCTAAGATGGCACTGTGTTTATGCCAATAGTGGTATAATAATTTGGGAAATGATAGCAAAAGTGGTTTCACAACTTGAAGAATGTAATCAATGTCACTGAATTATACATGCAGAAATTATTTGATTGGCAAATGTTGTCAACACTTTGAATGGGTTCAATCCGGTTCAACTTCCTGCTAAGAATTTCCACTTTTCTTTTTTCAAAAACCTTTTTATTGTGATTTGAGTGACGGTTTACAGAGCAGATCATCAGTTTTACCTTCAACAAGTCATACACTTTGTTTCCTTACAATGACTGCAATCCCCTCCATGTAACAACAGTTAACAGTATTTACCTCTATTGACTGTAACTCTTGCATTCCTCCCTGTGTCTCCCTCCATCTTCATCTTTCCTCTGCCAACCTCCCTCTTGTTGTATGTTGTCTTCCCCATCACCCAAGTTAACATGTATCTACTCTCTAGGCTGGGGAGGGATATCATGTTTAGTAAGGCGGAGGGTCAGAGAAAAAGAGGAAAACCCCCAGCAAGATGGACTGGCAAAGTGGCAGCATCAATGGGTTCAAGTGTGGCAACAATTGTGAGGTTGGCCCAGGTCCAGGCAGTGTTTCGTTTTGGTGTGCATGGGGTCACTGTGAATTTGTACCACCTTAACAGCACCTAACAACCTTCTAACCCCAGAATAATTTCCTCCCCTTACACTCCTAGTAACCAACATAAAATGTTTCATGTATCAAGGAAACATTTTCTTAACTTGTCTCAACAGTTGTTGTTGTTGTTACTCATAGCAACCCTGTATAGGGTTTCTGAGGAGCAGCTGGTGGGTTTGAACCGCTGACCTTGTGGTTCACAGTCCACTGCTGATATTACAGCGACACACCACAACAGTGACTCATTTCACTCGGCATAATGTTCTCCAGGTTCATCCATATCATGATAGATTTCGCAGAGTCATCCTTACACTACACAGTATTCCACTGTATGTATGTACCTCGATTTGTTTTAGCATTCTTCTGCTGATGAGCATTGAAAGCTGTCTCCATCTTTTTGCTATTGTAAATAGTGCTGCAATGAACATGGCTGTGCAGACATTGATTTGTGTTAAAATGTAGATTCAGATTCAGCATGAGAGGCCTTCAAAAAGTTCATGAAAACATGGAATTAAAAGATAATGGAGTGTGGGTGGGGCTGATCAAAAGAGATGGGGATAGGACTCTTGTGGTACAATAGTGAATAATTGTTATCAGGACTGACTGTGAGGGTTGGAAATGTAAAGGTAGATGTTTTATAACAAAAGGAGGGGAGTGGTTGACTTTGCTGTCCAGGAGTGGAGGTCTCTGGGACCATCAAGGGAGAAGAGCAGAGTGTAGGACCCTACCCAGAGAAAGTGATGCCAGAGATGGAGGCAGAGGTGATGACATGGAGAGATAGAGCAGCTGGGGACTTTAGACTAAGAGAGTGAGAGGGGCTGACTGCTGATGACTGAGGGATAGGCTTGAGAGGGGACTGTAACCATGGCAATGAAACTATACGATAGGATGAATGTAAAGCTAATGTTCTCCCATGTAAACTATCACATAATTCACACACACACACACACAAAAGATAATGGAATTTCTCCATGAGCTTTATGAAGCCCCCTCATACATGTGGGGTAGAAAGGAAATGTCTCAGAAGGTTGAACCAGCAGAATGAACTGGTTCAAAGCCCTGAATGTTTAGTTGTATATCCTTTCACCACAATAATACATTTTTTAAAGAAAAGAACACATTCAGAAGGTGATTGGCTTAATTTTAAACAGTCTGATTGAGGATGACCTCTTAAAGAGGAACCTTTCATCAGAAATGCACAGCACGTGTGGAGACAGGAGGTTGCTGGAGTCCCAGGCAGAGACAGCAGCTAGTGCAAAGGCCCTGGGCAGATGCTCCAGGCTGAGTGTCAGTAGGTACCACTCAGAATACTGCTCTAGCCGGGGTCAAAATTGACTTAGAGATGCCTTGTGAGAGATTTGATTCGAGGTAGTGAGAGGGAGAGAGGACTGTTGTCTGAACAAAGGAGGATGGTGGGAGCAATCTCAACAAATAATGAGGTCTCCAGGTTGAAAATCTCCCAGCTGAGATGACACTGGGTCAGTGGAGGCTACAGAGACAGCTTGCATTTCATTCTCAAGCGCTCTCCTTGAAAGGCCCTCTACGATTTCTCATCAGTAAAACCATCCTTCCCTTCTCCGCCCTCCTTTCAGCTGAAATGCAAAACCCTCTGTTTGCTTCTCCCTGCTTTTGCTTACTTTGGGGATAACAGCTTCTTTAAAACACACTGGCATCATAGCATAGTGTTTAAAAGCATGGGTTCTGCACCTGTTAAATATGGGGAATAATGATGTCACCCTCATAGACTTGGGAGGTGGCATGATTAAGCAGTCAGCTGTGAACCAAAAGGCTTGGAGTTCGAATCCACCAGTCGCTCTGTGGGAGAACAATGTGGCAGTCTGTGTCTATAAAGATTAGAGCTTAGGAAGCCCTATGGTACAGTTCTACTCTGTCCTATAGTGTTGCGAAGAGTTGAAATCGAGTCGATGACAATGGGTTTGATGTTCACAGGACTGGGGTGGGGACTGAATGGCATGGTGCCAGTGAAGTATCAGCAGGTGCCTCAGCGGATGCTGACTCTCATCAACGGAGGCCAGACCTCTGCGCATGGCCTGCAGGACCGGAGGGCCCAGTCAGTGGTGAGGATAGGCTTTTTAAGTGATTCGTTCATCAGGAAGTAACATGGCTGATGCACATTCACTTCAGGTGCAACTTTTGCGGGGAAAGGCTTCCATTTTCAGGGATAATTTCATACAGCAAAGGAGTCCTGATGTTCAGTGGTTAAAGCACTCAGATGCAAACTGAAAGGTTTGTGGTTTGAACCCACCAACTCCTCCATGGGAGAAAGCTGTGGCAGTCTGCGTCCACCAAGATTGCTGGCTGTTCTTAGGTGCTGTCTAGTCGATTCTGACTCATACCTACCTTACGCACAACAGAAGGAAACACTTCCCGGTCCTTCACTATCCTTCTAACTATTGTGAAGTCTGAGTCCATTGCTGCCACCACTTTCTCAAGCTGGCTTGTTGGCGAGTCTTCCTCTTTTTCGCTGACTCTTCACTTTACCAAGCATGATGTCCTTTTCCAGTGACTGGTCCTTCCTGACAACATGTCCAAAATACGAGCGATGAAGTCTCCCCATCCTGGCTTCTAAAGAGCATTCTGGCTGTCCTTTTTCCAAGATGGATCTGTCTGTTTTTGTGGCTGTCCATGGTACATTCTTTGCCAACATGGTAATTCAAAAGGACACCAGCTGTTCCGTGGGAGAAAGATGAGGCTTTCTGCTCCCGTAAAGACTTACAGCCTGGGAAACCCTGTACAGGGTGGCTATAAGTCCGAACCGGCTCCATGGCACATAACAACAATAACAACAACAACACAGCCTTGGACACCTATGGAGCAGTTCTACTCTGTCACTTAGGTCACCATGAGTTGGAACAGCAAGAGGTTTGATTGGCATGATTAAGGTTGGCTTTGATTTTTTTCTTAAAGTAGCTGAACTAGAAAGTCCTCACTGAGTACAGAGTAGACAGGTCTTTTGAATTTACTCATGTAGAGCTGGAAAATAATGCACTGGACCACCAGGTTGGTTCGAACCACAAGGTGGCAGTTCAAACTCACCAGCTGCTCCTTGGAAACCCTATATAGGGTCGCTATGGGTCGGAACCAACTCCACGGAACTTAACAACAACAGTAACACCTTAGAAAACAAACTATGATTCTTTGGCAACAAGGAGATGTTCTCCAGACTCCAAAGTTATCTACCCACCCTCAGTTCTAATGTTTTTGTTGAGTTCCACTGAGTCAGTTCCTACTCAAAGCAACCCTGCATAGGGTTTCCAAGGAGCAGCTCATGGGTTTGAACCACCGACCTTGTGGTTAGTAGTCCAGCACTTATCCTACAGCACCACACTGGGACTCAACATATCAGGTGATTGTTGTTATTATGTGCCATGAAGCTGGTTCTGACTCATAGAGACTCTGTAAAGAGTTTCTGAGGAGCAGCTGGTAAGCCTGAACCACTGGTGGTTCAAACTGACCTTGCAGTCCAGCGCATTTGCCTGCAGTGCCACACTAGGACTCCACATACCAGGTAAGCCAAGTTAAAAGCCAAATCTTCTCATTCTCACCCTGTTGTTGTTAAGCGCTGTCACGTCGATTTTCCACTCATCAGTCCTGGTGTGGCACTGTGGGTTCATGCGCTGAACTACAAAGTTGGTTTGAACTGCAAGGCCCATAGTTCAAGCACACTAGCTGCTCTTCAGAAACCCTATACAGAGTCGCCATGGGTCGTATCCGACTTGACAGCACTTTGCAACAACAAGCAGCCACATGTGCCAGCAGAACTGCCCCATGGGGTCTCCTAGGCGTCATTTCATAGGAACGGGTCACCAGGACTTCTTCCAGCGGCACTGCTGAGTGGGTCCTAACTGCCAACCCCTCAGTTAGCTGCTGAGCATAGTCAACAGGGATCCTTTTATCACCACAGAGTCGTAGCTAACAGTGCAGACGCTGGAATCAGACTGCAATGAGTTCAAATCCCAGTTCTGCCCCCTTTGTAGCTGTAGGCAGGCCAAGTTCTAAGAGTTCACCAAATCCCTGGAAACCAAGAAGTGAAGACGAAAGAAGCCTGGGTCCCTGACTGGTAGTGTGAAGTAGAGACCTTCCCTTCCTGCCAACGCCCTGATTTGCCACTTGGGTGAGTGTCTCAAACCCCTGAGCCATCAGATGGTTGCACAGTATTTGGCATATTCTGTGCCTCAGTTTCCCCATCCATGACTGTGGCAAACATCAGTGAGTTCATAAATGCAAAGTGCTTAGAAGAATGCCTGGCACATTGTAATTGCTTGCTTTGTAAATTTTAGTTAATATCAAAACCACCTTGTATTCTGCTTCCACTAAAGAATGTGTATATATATATATATGTAAACTATTGACAAAAGTGAAAGCTGTACATTGTAAAGTAATTACACTTCTGCTCCCATAAAGATTTACAGCCTCGGAAACCCTATACAAGGTTGCTTTGAGTTGGAACAGATCCCATGCCACACAACCACCACCACTATAGTTGATATTAGAGTCCTGGTGTGGCATTGTAGGATAAGCCACAAGGCTGACAATTCAATCCCACAAGCCACTGCTCAGTGATTCCGTATAGGATTTCCATGAGTCACTTAACAAAAACAGGTGATATGACTTAAATGAATTACTGAAGTTGACAGTAACTGCTTTGATTCTCTTTTATTTTTCCTTAAGCTTTTAAAAATTAAATTGGATATTAAATTGTATTTTAAAAAACAACCACCAAAAAACCACCTTGTAAGCTCAGACTATTTCCCATCCACCCTCCTGCAGGGTCATCCCAGAACAGGGGTGACGGGATGGCTTACTTATCCTCTAGCCCCAACCTTAGATATGGACTGCACCAATGACATGAACCAGGTGCGGCTCTGCCGGAATGGTGCTGTGGGCTAATGTGCTGGACTGCAGGTCTGTTTGAACCACAAGGGTGAGGGTTCAAGTTCACTAGCCACTCCTCGGAAACCATTTATATAGGGTCGTTATGGGTTGTATCCAACTCGATGGTACTTTAACAACAACAACAATTCTTGATTACTTTCTTGTTGGAAACAAGCTGTAGGCACTCCTCTGTGTGAAGTTCCCAGTAATAGGTTCATCCTGAGCAACAGGATACACGTGCTATAAAGTTTCCAACATAAGTTCTACATGTACTTGTGTATTGTTGCTGTTAAATAACGTTGAGTCAGTACTGACTCATAGCAACCCTGTATAGGGCTTCCAAGGAGCAGCTCCAGGGCTTGATCCTACAGTCCCCAGCAGGACACGTGGTGATCCGGGCTGCAGAACTCCAGAAACGTCATCACAATTGGCTCAGCCCATGCCTGGATCTTCTCAGCCCAAGACACACCACCACCAATGACCTTAGAGTTGATTCTGACTCATGGGGCCTCCATGTGGTGCAGAGTAGAATTGAGCTCCCCAGGGTTTTCAAGGCTGTGACTTTTTGGAAGCAGATCACCACGCAGGGTTTCCAGCCAGCCCCAAGGTGGGTTTGAACCGCCAACCCTTTGATTAGTAGTCAAATGCTTAATGTTTGTGCCATTCAAGGACACCTAGCCCAAGACAAAACTGTTAAACCAATGACTTCACCAGCTCCCAACTACAAAACCAAGGACTGATAATACATAACGTCACAACTAGTACTCCCGGCCCCTCACTCATCTGCCACAGATGGGTGTGTAATGTGTTACACCCACTGCCGGAGGCTCTTTCCTTTTAATGGGGCACAGATCTCTTTGAGAATCTGGTGAAAGCTACTGACCATCCACAAAAAAACACACAGATAGAATGCTTGTCATAAAAGTTCAAGTGGTTAATGGGTCCCATAGGATAAGCACTAGACTGCTAGCCACAAGGTCAGCAGATCAAACCCACTAAGTCATTCCATGGGCGAAAGATGAGGCTTTCTGCTCCTATAAAGATTTATAGCCTCAGAAGTCCTATCCAGGGTCACCATGGATCAGAATCCAATGGATTCTGAGTTTTTGAGAGGCCACCTGAGGACCCTGAGATGAGTTATTACAAGTTTAAAATACCCAACAATCTCATAATAATCCCGACCACTGTAATGCTAAAAGCAGCTTTTACACATGCACAGAAAATTCCTAGAGACACCTACAGGAAGTCATCAACTGTAGCTATCTTTTGGGGAAAGGGGCTGTGGGTCTGGGATAAGGGGAGATTTCTTTTTTCCTAGGATACCCCTTTTGCAGCATTTTATTTTTCTTTTACCATTTGTATGCACTACTTTAAACAAAAAGGATTTATTAAAAGTTATTTAAGAACTACACACAACCCGTTGTCACTTCCGCTCCTGTAATGTCGGGAGAAAGAAGGTCACCATGGGAAGGAAGTCACTGAATCTTGCGACCTAGGAAGGTTGAACCTGCTTCAACTGGGAGATGACATCATTGTTTCTACTACACCTTCATGGCAAATTGTTGAAGTTTCAAACTGGATGTGGAGGATGTTATCAATATTTCAGCATATCCTTCCACAGTGAGGTGCTGGGGGTGGGTGCTAACCAAAGCTTCAGATGGAAGCAAGCTGAGTCAGAGCTAAACCGGAACTGAAAAAAATTCTGTAGCTGATGGGAAAATAATTTAGGAGCAGAAGGGCACACAGAGGCGGCTAAACAGCCCCCATCAGATCTCCCTCCAACTTCAAATAGAGTAGCTACGCACTTAGTGGGCCCTCATTTGTAATGAGGACCAGAGCTCGTTTTACCCCAGACCTGCGTGAGGAGCATATGAGGGGGTATGTGCACATCCTCTTGGGAGTGGTACACATTAGGTGTTCAACAAGGATGCATTCCTTTCCAACAAGGGTTCATTCATTTTACCCCTGGAACATCAGAATGCAACTTTATGAGTTTGGCCATTTCATATTAAACACACACGCCATAACCAGTTCCCATCAAGTCTACCCTGACTCGTGGAGATCCTGTATGTGCTCCATAGGGTTTTCAGAGCTGAGTTTTCAGAAGACGATTGCCAGGCCTTTCCTCCCAGGCACCTCAGGGTGGATTTAGTTAACTCAACCCACTGTGTCAACCCTTCACTTTACCCAGGGACATCATGTTCAGTGCATGACTCAACAGTCCTATGCCTAGGTACTTACCCAAACGAAATAAAAACCTGTGCTCATATTAAAACCTGCAATCAAATGTTTATGGTGGCTTCGGTCATAACCAAAGACGAGAAACAATTCAAATGTCTTTCAACAGGTGAAGAGCTGGACAAATTGGTCTGTACATAACAACAGAAGAAACACACATGGATGAACCCTGAATGCAATAGGCTGAGTAAATGAAAGCAGCCCCCAAAGGCTTCTTATTGTGAGATCCTATTAATATGAAGTTCCAGGAAAGTGAAACCTGTAAGGACAGAAAAGAGATACGGCTGGGGCTGACGGGTAGGGTAGGGATGGGGTGACTACAAAGGGGCAACGCAACGGTATTTTGGGAGGTGATGGAGGTGTTGTATATGTTAGTTGTGATGGTGGTGATGTGAATTATGTTCGTTAAAACTCAGAGAACTGTATGCTAAAAAGGGTGAATTTTACTACTGTTGTTGTTGTTAAGTGCCGTCGAGTCAGTTCCGACCCATAGTGACCCTGTAAAGGGTTTCCGAGGGTGTAAATCCTTACGGGAGTAGAAAGCCTCATCTTTCTCCCGCGGAGCAGCTGGTAGTTTCGAACCGCTGACCTTAAGGTTCGCAGCCCGATTCGTAACCACTACGCTACCAGAGCTTTTATTTTTATTTTATTTTTTATTTAAAGAACTATAGTGCCTTCCACCTTGCTCTGCTTCCTAAGCCTAGGAAAGGAGACCCAAAATTGAAAAGGAAAATGAGCCACTAGGAATAAAAATCAAAAATCCATGTTCAATGTATGGAGGGAATTGTAATCAATGTAATGCGGCAAGTCATATGAATGGCTGAATGTGAAACTGATGATGTGCCCTGTAAACTTTCACTCAATCCACAATAAAAACCTTAAAAAAAAAAAAAAAAAAAGTCCATGTTCACTGAGTCAATTCCTACTCAGAGTCGATTCCTACCCATGGGGTCTCAAAGGCCATGGGTTTCATCTTTACGGAAGCGGCTAGTGGATACTAATGAATGACTACCCTTCCGGTTAGGAGCCAAGGGCTTAACTTTTGCAACACGAGGGCTCCTTCCACCAGAACAGTGACTAAGATTTACAAAGTCTTCTACAGCTTACAAAGGTCTTACCTAGAGAAACTCTTGCAGGGGGTGGGGAGATCCCTAAGAGATTCAAATAAACACGTTTCTCTTGTTATGAAAACAAGGCTTGTTCGTTAAACAAAAGTTAGTAAAATTAGATGAGCACCAAGAAAGTGATAAATGCCCAGTATCTCTTCATCTGCATTACTGATCAGCCCTTTGCCATGGCGTCAATTCCAACTCACAGTGACCCTGTGACACAGAAGAGAACTGCCCCACAAGGCTTCCAAGGCTGTCCTCTCATGGACGCACACTGCATGGCTTTCTCCTGCAGGGTAGCTGGTGGGCTTAAATAAACTGCTAGCCTATCAGTTAGCAGCTGAGTACTTAACCACTGTGCCACCAGGGCTCCCTATAACTACTGTCTACAGGAGCTCTGGTAGCGTAGTGGTTATGAATTGGGCCGTGAACCTCAGTGTCAGCGGTTCAAAACTACCAGCTGTTCCATGGGAGAAAGATGAGGCTTTCTGCTCCCGTAAAGATTTGCAGCCTTGGAAACCCTGTAGAGGGTTGCTATGAGTCGGAACCATCTCCATGGCACACAACAACAACAGTAATCTCCAGACATTCTTGTATGCTTTGTGAATAAACATACTTTTTATCAACAAAGGAGTCCTGGTGAGGCATTGTAGGATCAGCACTGGACTGCTAACTGCAAGGTCAGCGGTTCAAACCCACCAGCTGCTCCTTGGAAATCCTACACAGGGTTGCTATGAGTCAGAACCGAATCAACAACACTTAACAACAACAGCATTATAATATGGCTTTGTAAAACCTAATTTTAAAACAAACAAAAACCTTAATACATAGTGAACAATTTGTATGTCACCTACACTGTAATTTTTAGTGGGTAGAACATTAAGCGCCATTGAGTCCCAACTTATAGTGACTCTGTATAGGGTTTCCAAGGAGGGGCTGGTGGGTTTCAACTGCTGATATTTCGGTTCAAACCCTCCCTGCAGTCCAATGCTTATCCTACAGTGCCACACTAGGACACCATATTCTAGTATGTTGTTGTTGTTGATAAGAGCCACCGAGTCAGTTCCAATTCATAGTGACCCAGTATAGGGTTTCCGAGGAACAGCTGGTGGATTTGAACCACCAACCTTGCAGTCCAGAGCTTTATCCCATAGCACCACACCAGGGGGACCCATAATGGAATTCCTGGGTTGCACAGATAGTTGATAGCTCAAGTGCTAGCCGAGAGGTTGGCAGTTTGAACCCACTCAGAAGTGCCCTTGCAGACATACCTGGTGATCTGCTTTCAAAGACCCGATGGAGCACTCAACAGCAACTAACAATAGCATGATTAATAAAACCAATTTCCTCTTGCTGGATACATTGTTAGTTTCTCATATTTCTGCTATCATTTAAAAAAACAAAGTCACCCAGGGTTGAAACTACCTCCTTACACAATGATTTATTTCTCAAGATGAATTCCTGGCATTGAAATTGCTAATTTTTAAAAAGCTATTGACAAGCATTTCCAGACTGTCTTCCCACTTCCACCACCTCACAATATTGTTGTTGTCATGTGCCGTGGAGTCAGTGCTGACTCATAGTGACCCTTGCTACAGGGTTTCCGAGGCTGTAAATCTTTATGGGAACAGAAAGCCTCATCTTTCTCAAGCGGAACAGCTCGTAGTTTCAAACTGCTGACCTTGTGGTTTGCAGCCCAATTCGTAACCACTACGCAAGGTCAGCAGTTCGAAACTACCAGCTGCTCCGCGGGAGAAAGATGAGGCTTTCTACTCCCGTAAAGATTTACACCCTCGGAAACCCTGTAC
>NW_006408608.1:5876086-5877661 GCF_000296735.1 Chrysochloris asiatica
GCTTTCTACTCCCGTAAAGATTTACACCCTCGGAAACCCTGTACAGGGTCGCTATGGGTCGGACCCGACTCGATGGCACTTAACAACAACAATATTGCAAACACAGACCCATTTTATCAGTAAATCAAGGTTTTTTGTTTTAGTTTGGGAACCTAATCTATCCATCATTTTCACTGATTTCTTTTACGGTGTCACATTAACCTACCAACAATGCTAAAAAAGGGTTCTTCCAATAATCGGTAACTTTCCAATGGAGGAGTCCCTGGGTACTGCAAATACTTAACATGTCTGGCTGCTCACCCAAAGATTGGAGGTCTGAGTCCATCCAGACAGAGGTGTCGCAGAAGAAAGGTCTGGCAATCAACTGCTGAAAAATCAGCCACTGAAAATCCTGTGAGACACAAGTATAGTTTTCAGACACACATGGGTCACCATGAGTTGGAGTCTACTCAGTGGCAATTGGTTTACAGCAGAGAAATCTGGCAGATACCTCTATACCCAAATGATCCAGGTGACCATCACCAATAAGAAGTCAAGTTGATATTCAATAAATCCTAATATGAAGTGAACATAACCTCTTAAACACTTAACCTCTGCAGTCTGTTTCCCAATAACCTTGTGTAACAACATTAGACTAGCCCAAACCGAAGCACAGTCCCCTAAATACTGCTAGTACTTGTCACAACTCAAGATCATGACTTACCAGGCCAAGGGGTCTACAGAGACATGTGATCTGCTCTGGGATCACAGAATGGACCCCAGAACAGAAAAATGACATTAAAGCAAATGCTAGTGAAGTCCAGATGACGCCTGTAGTTTAGTTAGTCCTGGTGTGGCACTGTGGGTTAATGCGCCAGAGTGCAAAGCCGTTTGAACTACAAGGTTGGTGGTTCAAGCTCACCAGCTGCTCCTCAGAAACCCTATACAGGGTCGCTATGGGTCGGAATCGACTTGACGGCACTTAACAACAAAAACAACATTCGACCAATGCGTTATGGATATGTAAGAAGATCACATTAGCATCTGGGTAAAGAAGATATGGATACTGTACTATCTTTGCAACTTTTCTGTAAACCTAAAATTACTCCCAAGTAACGTTACTTTAAAAAAAAAAAAAAAAAAAGTCTTGGCTAGAACAGAAAACACTCTAGGCAAAAAGGCAAGGAAAGTAGAACAGAAAAAAAAATCATCACGGTTCATTATTTTAAGGGGGGAGGAGGTGAAGAGGCAGTGGTATCTCAGTATTGATGCATTAAGTAGGAAGAAGTTAGGGTAAGGTCAGCTGAGGCTGGTCTTTAGGGTTTGGAAAGCTAAGGCATTTAGCCTAGACTTGATCCTGTAGGCAGCGAGGCAGTGTAAAGGTTTTAATTAAGTGTGGTTAAAGAGCCCTGGTGAGAAAAACGAGCCACAACACGAGAAGATATATGCACAGCAATGTTCATAGCAGCACTATTTACAATAGCAAAAAGATGGAGGCAGCCAAAGTGCCCATCAACTGAAGAATGGATAAACAAACTGTGGTACATACACACAATGGAATACTATGCTACCTTGAAGAATAACAAGGAAGCTGCA
>NW_006408608.1:5879446-5909965 GCF_000296735.1 Chrysochloris asiatica
TAGATCCAGAGAGGGAGAGCAACTGTGTGCTGAAGACCTGGGGGTTATGGGGGAAGGATTGCATGGAGGGGATTGTAACCATGGCAATGAGACAATATACGATAGAATGAATGTAAAACTAATGTTCTCCCATGTAAACTATCACATAATTCACAATAAAACATTTAAGAAAAAAAACAAAATAAAATAAAGAGCCCTGGTGGCGTAGTGCGTTACACGTTGGGCTGATAACAGCAACATCAGCAGTTCAAACCCACCAGCCACCCGTTGGGAGAAAGATTTACAGCCTTGGAAACCTGACATAGGGATGCTATGAGTCACAATCGATTTGATGGGCGTAGGTTTGGTTCCGTGGGTGGGTGGATAAGATACAGTTACACTGGTCTGTTATTTTACTGGTTTGTAGCCTCTACCTGCCACATCCCCATAAGGTGGAGGGCCAATATCTGTCTTGTTGACTGTTTTCCTCTCAGAGCCCACAGGGAGGGTTCAACGAGTATTGTTTGAACGAATAGCTGAATCTTAATTCTAAAGTGACTTTTGAAAATAAATTATATAAAAGGTTTTCCTACCACTGCCCTTCCCATCAAGCACCAGCCCACGTGAATTAAGCTCTTCTCAACTCTGGGCATTTGCATGGTTGCCGCTTCTACCCAGAACACCCCGCTTTTGCTCATACTTCAGATTTTCCTGAAAACCCTTGTCTGGCTTTCAGGTGAAACCTCCCCTTTCAAGTTCCCATGCTGCCTCATTACTCATCAACTCTACAGTAAGGACACCTTCACAGTCCACCTCTCAGCACTCCAGGATGACCTGGTTCGCCATAGTGACCCCCACGAAGTACGCACCCAGCTCATGTTGTTTGCACTGACAGCTACTATGGCAAGCTATAAAAACAAGTGGTAAGAGACTATTTATCCCCAAACAGTAGAAATTGCATTAATCACTGTTTGAAAATAACAATTATCAAAGGCCATTCTAGTGCTGTAGGATAAGCACTGAACTGCTAACTACAAGGCCAGTATATTCAAACCTACTAGCCGTGCTCAGAAACCCTATTTAGGGTCGTTATGGGTCAGAACAGACTTGGCAGCACACAACATCAACAACAACAAACTAAAGTTCATGCAGCCATAAAATGTGGGGCTTTGTGCGGTGACCTTGATGGCATGATGGTTAGGTTCTTGGCTGAGAACTTAAAGGTTGGAAGTTCGAATCCACCTAGTTGCTCCATGGGAAAAGGACCTGACGATATGCTCCCATAAAAATTAACAGATAGCCTAGAAAACCCTATGAGGCAGTTCTACAACTGACACATTCGATTGCTCTGAGCTGAAATAGGCATGCAGTACCTCCTCTAACAAAAATGGTGACTTGGAGTCACTGGATGGTGCAAATAGTTAAGTGCTTGGCTACTAAACAAAAGGTTGACAGGTCAAATCCAAACATTCCAATCTACCCAGAGGTTCTGTGGAAGAAAGGTCTGGCAATCTACTTCTGAAAGCTCCTATGGAGCTCAGTTCTACTGTGACACACATGGGGGTCACTACGATCTGGGATTGATTTGACAGAAACTGGTTTACTGGCTTAAGAGAAGGAAATTTGCTGTTTGGTTTTGTTTTAATCATTTCCCCCCTCACCAAGTTATCAACAAACCGTGGCCACACCCTAACCAACACAAACTCAGCCAGCGGGTGTGAGGAAAATACACAACAGGGGTAAGGCAAGAAGATATTTGGAGGAATGTGCTCCCTCTCTCTCTCAGCAAACTAAGTATGGAAAGGGGAGCGTGGCAAAAACATACAGCACACCCACAAATCGACAGAACCTTCTGGAGACATCCAGAACAGGATATACTGTGAGGCCATGATGCTAAGGAACTTGCCCGCCGCAGTCAGTTCTCATCATCCTGGTTCTGCCAGGATTTTCTGGGTGACCTTGAGCCCATCATGCCTCTGGGGCTATTTGGGCCAGGAGAGGGGACTGGACCGCTTCCATTGGTAAAGTTCTGGAGACATTTAAAAAAAGAAGAAGAAAGGCCAAAGCAGGATTATCAATGCTGTGATCTGTTTCAAATTCTGATACTGAACAACTGAATGTCTTGTGCACTGCAGTAGCATGTGGGGCCATGAGCATGGATGTAGCAGCAGTGTTGCAGAATGTCATCGAGTCTGTTCCGACTCATCGAGACCCCATACAGGGTTTCTAAGGAGCGGCTGGTGGGTTTGAACCGCCACCCTTGTGGCTAGCAATCCAGTGCTGATCCTACAGTGCTACACCAGGACTCCAGTGTGGTAGCACCAGGTCTTAGGATATTCATTCATTCCTAGTCCATATAACGATGAAACCCCATAGGGGACACAGGTGGCACTATAAACGTGTGTTTCTAGCCTGTCACTATGTCTAGAACCTCATTTAGAGACACTCATGGCACCCTCATGGGACAGAGCAGAACTGCTCCATGGAGGTTATTTTCCCTGTGATCTTTACAAAAGCCGATCACCATGTCTTTCTATCTCAGAGCCACAGAGCAGGCTCAGTCTGCCAACCTTCACGTCAGCAGTTGATTGCAAACCACTTGTGTCACCCAGGGACCTTCTTGGAGAAACCTGGAGGTCTATATTTGGAGACCATCATCTGTGTGACTATCTGCCACCTCCTGATCCCTGCAAAGCCCCTCATCTCTATTTTATGGCCTCAGTTTCTTCTAAAAATGGGGTCTAGTAGTGGTTTCCAACTTTTTAGTTCTATTTTTTAAAATAGCAGAATTTTTTTTAGAGGAAGGTCTCCAACCTTTAACATTTGGAACATTTACAAACAGAGCTTCCTTCCTGCTGGCCCTGCCTCCCACCACTCAACTCGGTCCTTGCCAGCCCCTCAGTTGCTTCTGGAACCCGGCTAAGGAATCTCGAGGTTCCCAGGATCAGAGTGTAAAAACCCAGGGGATCAGAGCAGTGCTGCCCAACAATCCTGCCACGCAATTAGAAATATATTTTATCTGGTGACTCAGTACAGACCCGCATTCAGATAACCAGTACAAAACGTTCTATCAAAGACTTGCCATGACAAGAGATGCCTTCCATTTTCTAGCCTAGTTTCTTCTATTTCACTTAAAAACAGAAAGAGAGAGAGAGAGAGAAAGGCAGTGGGAAACCACTTAAAAAGCTAAAAATCAAAGCTACAGCTGTTGAAATTTCAACTCATAGTGACCCTATCAAACAGAATAGAACTGCCTCACAGGTTTTCCAAGGCTATGATCGTTCAGAAGCAGACCGTCATGTCTTTCTCACGTGCAGAACTAATGGAGGGTTCAATCTGCTCATCTTTTGGTTACCAGCTGACCACCTAACCACCACACCACCAGGGGTCCTTGGAAAATCATTTGAAATCACTTTAGTGATTTAAAAATCTGACCTCAATTAAGCCGCTGCCCACAGTTTGAAAACAGTAGGCTAGAGAATCCCCAGGGTCACTTCTAATACTAACAGTCACCACTATTAGAGCTTGTGGCTCTAATAAAACTATGTTTCTGTAACCCTGGGGGACAGACACCCTGGTAGATCCTGTCCCCAACTCAGGGTGACCTTCCTGAGTTGCTTGCTGACCAGGAAACGAACTCTCTGTCCATCTTTGCCACTGAAACACCTGCTCTCCGAGAGGCAAGACTTAAAGATCTACAAACCAAAGAGTGATTTTTATAGGGACTTAAAGTTGCCCCCAATGTCTAATTTGAGAGAGATCTGGGGCAAGTGGAAGGGGCATGGCAGGGGAAAGGACGCTTTGCAGAGTTGAAAAAAAACAAACCAAAGCTGAAAATGAGAAGCAACAAGATCTCCCCCTCCCACTATGTAATCTTTGAGTCACACCTACTCCACCTACTTAGCTAAATTCCGCCATTTCCAAGAGCCTCCCGGACAATCTGCTTTTGCTTTGCTTGGTGCTGCTAGCTGTCCTTCATTCAGTGACCCCATGCACAACAGAATGAAAACCCACAGGGTCATGTACCATCCCCATGACAGGTTGCGGATCACACCACTGTGGTCCACAGAGTTTCGTGGCTGGTTTTTGGAAAAAGATCACCAGGTCTTTCTTCCTAGTTTGCCTTAGTCTGATGTTCCATTGAAATCTGGTCAAATCCTAGCAACACACAAGTCTCCATTGACAGACAGGTGGTACCTGCACACAAGTGCATTGGCTGGGAATCGAACCCAGTTCTCCTGCATGGAAGGCGAGAAGTCTACCACCGAAACACCAAAGCCCAAATATGTTTGTTCTCAATTTTTTGATTTTGCAAATAGCGCCCTTTCCCAAACACCAATGGGCCAATGGAGAAATGGGCCCCGAGTTCCATGGTGGCGAATTAAAAAATTCCTCATGATTTTGGCCAAAGGAGTGTCCTATATGAGTATATGGTAAAAGCTGGACTCCTGAGGACCAGCAAACCATGGGGTGCAGAAACACATGGGAACCGACGAGTTAGGACTCGTATGAAAAAAATGGACATGTGCAGATGGTATAGGCTTCAGTACCAAAATGCTAAACAACACAAACCAGCAAGAAAACACAAAACATATCCGAATTATTGTCATTGTTAAGTGCCGTAGAGTCGGTTCCGACCCATAGTGACCCTGTACACGGTTTCCAAGGAGCAGATGGTGAGCTTGAACTGACAACCTTGCAGTTCAAAACAATTTGCAGTCTGGCGCATTAACCCATAGCGCCACACCACAATAATTACAGTGGTTACCAGTGAATTGTGACATTTTCCTTTTTAACCCTTTTGTACATTTCCCGAGTTTTCTACAATGAACATGTACTTCTTCTGCAGTCTGGTGAAGAAAATAACTTTAAAAGCTTGTCTCTTCAAAGGCACATTACAAAGCATTTTGCTATTCTTAAAATGCCGCTGAGTTAGTTCCAACTCATAGCAACCCTGTATAGGGTTTCCAAGAGGGGCTGGTGGGTTTGAACCACCAACCTTGTGGTTACCAGAGTACTAATTAGATATTGTTGTTGTTGTTGTTAAGTGCCTTCGAGTCGGAGCCGACCCATAGCGACCCTGTACAGGGTTTCCGAGGGTGTAAATCCTTACGGGAGTAGAAAGCCTCATCTTTCTCCCGCGGAGCGGCTGGTAGTTTCGAACCACTGACCTTAAGGTTCGCAGCCCGATTCGTAACCACTACGCTACCATAGTCACTAGTATATTTGTTGTTGTTATGTGCTGTGGAGTCGGTTCCAACTCATAGCGACCCTGCACAGGGTTTCCGAGGCTGTTAATCTTTACGGGAGCAGAACGCCTCATCTTTCTCCCGCGGAACCACTGGTAGTTTCGAACTGCTGACCTTACGGTTCGCAGCCCGATTCGTAACCACTACGCTACAATTTCAATTTGAACAGACAGGAAATTAAATAAAAAGCTGAGCTAAAGTTCAGGAAGCTGCAGAATTTTTCTTAAAGACATTTTTCACAACCCTAACATGTGAAACATTTATAAGCAAAACTTCCTTCCTGCTGGCTCTGCTACCCACCACTGAACTCTGTCTTGGAAAGGTCACTAATTGCTTCTGGGGGCCATCAAGGAGTCCTGAGTTTCTCAGGATTATGTGAGGAAAACCAGTAGACCAGGGCACCTAAATCTTTCAGGATTCTCAGGGTTAACTTGACCCTTCTGGGCATGTCACTGATAAATCCTGAAAATACCCAGCAGTGTAGCGTTTCGAGAGAAAAGAGCTGTTGGAAGAGGCATTCTTGTACACATTTATGTGTTTCCTTCCAAGAATTATCCTCAAAAGCTTTGAAGACAAAATCAAGAAACTGGGTTCGAGCCCTCATTCTGATATCAAGGCAATTCCTTTCCCTTCACTGGGCCTCAGTTTCCCCATTTGTAAAATAAGCAGGTTGGGCATTCTTTTGGCTAACGTCCCTTCCTGCTCCAACATCCTAAGAACCCAAGCGATGTACTTTCAGCTTCAAAGGCTGCTGGGTCTGATCAATGTAGGGCAAGAAAGAAAGATAAAGGAGACTACCGGCTGCTCAGCCCAATTAAACAACACTGGGGGGAAGGCGAGGGCCAGCCCAGCAGTCTTGAGATTGGAGTGGGGGCTGAGTGGAGAGAGGAGTGGAGAACCAACCAGAATTTATTAGCAGAGACTCTCACAGAGCTCCTCTGGCCAGTCTTAGGACGGTCTGGCCTAGAGCTGAGAAAAACCAAACAAGGGATCTGTTTCTTCGGGACTTACAGTTCCCAGGAGGGGCAGCCTCGGTGCCAACGACCCGATTCAGTGGAAGGAAACATGCCACCACATTAAACAGGGCCACCTGTCCAGGCTGCAGAGGAACAAGACTATGAAGTGAATGTTGTTGTTGTTAAGTGCCATTGAGTCGATTCCGACCTACAGTAACCCTGTATAGGGTTTCCGAGGAGCAGCTGGTGAGTTTGAGCCACCAACCTTGCAGTTCAAATGGCTTTGCAGTCTGGTGCATTAACCCACAGCGCCACACCAGGACTCCACGAAGAGAGTGAAAAGGCTAAAATGTGAAAACCACCAAATTTGGAATAGACACTAAAATAAATGTCTATTCCCAAGTGTGGCCAGGCCTCTCGGGATCATGCAAAAGATGCCAGATGGGGAGACAAGAGGGTTGGTTCCAGTACCACTTCTGCTGCTGACTTGCTGTGTGCCCTTGGGCCAGTGTCCTCCCCTTTCTGAATTTCTTGTTGAATGAGAGTGCTGGCTATGATGACTCACCCTCTACCTGAGACAACCTGGGATCCTACTATACAGTGGCAGGTGAAAGGCAGCCTGTGCTTCTTCTCCTAGCAAAAGGAGAATTACAACATGATGTAAATTCCAAGAAAGAATTGTTAGGCTTCTGAGCAGAGACAACAAAAGTGAAAGCAAAAGCCAGCAGTCGGAGCAGATGTTTCACCATGGCCCCAACCCGAAGGCATATGGAAGTTTCCTGACACCTAGAAAAAACACATCTCAGTCCCTGAAATCCCAAACTTAATTTGGATTGGTAAAGCTGTCGGGTCAGCAGTTCAAACGAACTAGCTACTCCCAAGGAGAAAAATGATGCTTTCTGCTCCAGGAAAGATTTACAGCCTTGGAAACCCTATCCAGGAAGGTTATGAATATGAATCAATGTGGTGGCAGTGGATTGGGGGGTTTTTTGAGTAGGGGAAGAAAGTCAAGAGTCAAAACTCCTTATATGCTCTGGTTTCTTCTAACCCAACAGTTCTTCGGTGTTTACCATGAGCCCTGCAAAGAGAAGACTCTAGAATATTTACTAGAACCATGACTTGGTGACACAGGGTTCTGAAAGGGGGTGGCTACCCAGTGCAATGCCTACGGCAGATGGGCTGTTGGCGCTGCCTCCAGTTTTGCTGTCTCTCACATACTCTCAGGAAGCTCTGGTAGCGTAGTGGTTACAAATTAGGCTGTGAACCCCAAGGTCAGCAGTTCGAAACTATCAGCTGTTCCGTGGGAGAAAGATGAGGCTTTCTGCTCCTGTAAAGATTTACAGCCTCGGAAACCCTGTTCAGGGTCGCTATGGGTCGGAACCAACTCGATGGAACTTAACAACAACACATACTCCCAGGCCGTCACCAGTTGTCTCCTGTCTCACCAAGAGAGAAGCTGGCAGTTTGGGCTCCCTTGACCAATGGCCATATGTCAGCCTCTGCCTTCTATATGGGCTCTAATCCAGTCCGTCTTCTTCTCCATCCCCACTTACCCTGCCAACCAGCAGGCCAACCCTCTCCTAGCAACCTCCTCCAAGTTCCCAACAACTTCTACCCAGGCAGAATGATCTTCCTAATTATCTTCCATACACTGTATGAGAATGACTCTTCTGCTCAAAGACCTTGGATGGAATCTATCTTTTTTGGCCTTTCTTGCTCTGAGAGCACTTAGAACTGAGTGCCTGGCCCACAGAGGACACTTAAGCACAGTATTTGTTGATGTTTACATCCATTCTCCAAGGAGCCCTTCAATAACCTGTCCACTCTGCCCCACATACCTGGTCCAGCTCATTCCAGACCCTCTGGTCCTTTTACTTTCTCCCACCCTCCCATCCAGCTTATGCACTTGTGCTTTTCCATCAGCCTTGACACCCTTCTTCCCACTTCTCCCTGAGGGATTCCACCTCACAGTATTCTATTCTTAGAGGAATCTTCTGTTCTCCCCTGAGTACTCACTATGTGCTAGGAATGAATGCCTCCCAATACCCTAGGAGGTTATCATGCCCATTTTACAGATGAAGAAACTGAGGCTTGGAAGAATAAAGTGATTATTCACAATAGTTCACACAGCTAACAAATGGTGCTACTTGACCTGTCAATGATTTTTGTCATTTCATCCCTGACTCCCTCCTGTGGCTGAGAGTTCCCCCAGGCCCCGAACGAGGAGGAGGGAAAGCTGCCATCTCAGGACACCTGAGCGACAGACACGCCAGCCTAGTCTCCTTTCACTGGGCTACTCTGGGTGGCTGGGGTAGGATAAGGTGGAGCTAGGTACTACCTTGGGCCTATAAAAGGAGGGTAATATTTGGAAGGCAAGGGGCTCCCTCTCATTTCCATCTGGTCCTATCGACTGATTTAGGTTTCCAAAGTGTGAAAACTCGCTCATAACCTCCTAGTCAGACCTTTCTTTCACTGTGGAGACCATTCTCAAAGTGACCCATTCAAAATGGAAGCCAGGAGCCAGTCCACGAGAGTAACTCCTCTTCATGCCTCCCTACTACGCGGGTTCCACCAGCCTTTATTAATCACCCACCCAGTACAGGCGGGCTCTGGCCCCGTTTCCATGGCGTCTATGCTCCCCACACCTCGACCTCCCCTGCTATAGGAAGAATTCGCTCAGGACCCCACCACCTTCACCGCCTTACACAGGACGCCCGGGGGCTGCTCCTGGCTCGCAGGGGCCTGGGCGGGGCTGTGAAGCCCAGGTTTCCTACCAGCTCAAATTTGGTTAGGAAAGATCTGGGGGAGCCTTCTGAAAGTGACCATTCCTCTTAATCAGACATGCACGCCCTCGCCACAGCCTCGCTGTGTTGTTCTGTTGGAAATAACGAACAGTTTTCTAAAGCCCGATTCCTTTCGCTTCTAAAACGTTTGTAAAAACAAACCAAAAACAAGAACCTAACGTCCTAAAACGTCGATTTCGAGAAAGGAGCAAGGGATAGTGGCGGTAGCTGCGCCTCATGCGGGCTTCCGGCGCCTGAGTGGTTTCCTGAGACCTTCTAGAAGTTCAGCGCCAAAGTACAGTGGAAGGCATTTCTTTGTCGAGACTAAAGAACCCAATCCCACCAGGTCGTGTGCGCCTGTCCCCGCCAACAGGGGGCCCTCGAGGCCAGCTGTTCTCCCCCAGCTAAGGCTAGCAGACCCCGCACGATAGTAGGGAAGCGAGGTGTCCCGCACCGGTTCCTAAAAGTGCGGGGTCCGGAATCCTTCTGATGGCAGACTCCAGGGTGGAAGCTCTCAGACCGACAATCAGCCAATTTCCTCCCCAATAGCACTGGAAACCCACAGTTACTAGGCGAGGCGCGGCGGGGCGCGGCGGGGCGGAAGGCGCGGCGACGTAGACTCACCCAGCAGCAGCGGCGGGTCGGGCTGGGTCTTCAGCGGGACGCCCGGGACTGGGGGCTCAGCGACCCCAGCCTCCCGGGGCTACCTCTTGGAGGACACCGCGAGCTCAGGACTGGGGGCTAGGGAGCGTGTCGGCAGAGGGAGAGCACTGGCGACTAGCGAGGCGCACTGCCCACTCCGGGACCGGGATGCGGACGCAGGAAGCGCGGCCGCCGAGCGCCGGCGTGCGGGAGGGAGGCAGGGAGGGGCGCCAGAGGGGAGGGCGGTGCGGACCAGAGGCCTCCAGCCCGAGAAGCACCGCCCACCGTGGACCCTCCTCTGGGCCCTCCCTGAACCCCGAGGCCCAAGGCGCTGGAACCGAGTTGCTGAGGGCTGACACCTGGGGCCCCCGCGTCCGCAGGGGGCGTGGGCGGAGAGTGCGGGGGAAGGGAAAGGAGGAGGGGAGGGTGGTGCCGGGCCAAGCCCCGCCCACGTATGGAGTTGGGTCAGCTGGGGCTGGGGACCGATCCTTGTGACTTTCTCCGGCGGGGCCGCAGAGTTGGGCGGAGTGGGGATAGTGTCTTGGGCTAGGATCTCAGGATTTTCTGGGCTTCAAGTCGAGCTGGAAGACCAGGCACGGTGCAAAAGCACAGCTCTGCTCATTGCCCCGCAGCACCTTTACCTGTCCCGGCCCTCCCCTGGGCGCTCCCATGCGCCCGCCTCCTCGAGCCCTTCCTCTTTGGGAGGCCTCAGCGTCCCTCTCCACCCTCCGGCGGGTTTAGGGCTCTGGGCTCGCCCGCACTGCCTAGGGTTGCTGTCCTGTGAGGTGACTGATGGGTGGAGGTAAAAAAGGACGAAACGAGTTTTTTAAAAAGAGACTCAGCTCAGGCCCTTGACCGCGCTCCCTGCTTCTGCCGGAGTCCCCTGGGACGCGATCCTGGGTCAGGTTTGGGTAGGGCTCCAGAGCTGGCGCACAGGATGGGGCGTCCGGTTGTGAGCCTTTCTGCTGGGGGACCATTCCAAACTTTGCAGAGAACTTTCTCATTATAACCGGGTGCAGAGACGTACCTAAGGAAAACAGCACCAATAGCAATTAGTTTTAAATGGAAGGATTTCTCCCTTCTGGGGATGAAACTGCATGGCTAATAGAAACTGCTCATTTGCGTCCCCACCTTCCTGTAGGGAGTCCTGGTGCGACGCTGTAGGATTAACACTGAACTGCTAACCTAAAGGTTGACGGTCCAAATCACAGGCTGCTCCTTGGAAACCCTATACAAGGTCACTATGAGTCTAAACTTACCGAAGGCATTAAACACCAAACGCCTTGCCCTAGAGCCACCCAGTTCTCGTGCCATACTGCCATACCTTAGGCGTCTCTGCCCAGAGCCCTCGAAGTGCCATGCCAAGAGTCCTGGCAACAAGCAGGACGAACCGGAGCCTAGCGTGGGAACCCTTAACCTGCAGCGCTACTTTCATCCGGTGCCTGGAGGCTTACTCAGGAATCTCAGCCTCGGGAACCGCAACTATGGTGGGCTAGTCTCCGCCCAGGGCACCTAAAACCTGGATTCTAAATAACAGAGGGAAGAGCTAGCCCTCTCCTTACCTCCCCTCTTGTTTTGAATTCTAAGAGAGGTCAGGCTAGAGAGTGAGACTAGGGTGGGGAGTATGGGACGGGGGAGGCGGGAGGGACGATTCGGGTGAGCGTCCAAACCTTGAAAACAGCATTTGCGTCTGGCCAGGAGTCAGAACCAAAAGCCACAAGCTGAGGACAGAAGGCGCCTCCTACTGGGAATCCACCGCATCAGGAGGAAAACAGCTAACCACCTGGTGATGGCAGATAAATTCCAAATTAACAAACTGATTTCCAAACTGAGTTCATGGGTACATGTGTGTACCTTCAGAGTTGACACACATCTGTCCTTGCTTACCTTTTACAGCAACAGTTCTATAAGGCATTGTTATTGTTAAGTGCTGTTGCTTCTGACTCATTGTTGTAAAGTGTCGACCAATTGGTTCCAGGTTTAGAGATCATGTATAGTTTCCAAGGAGCAACCGGTGAGTTTGAATAGCAGACCTTGAGGTTCAAACCGACCTTTATGGTCCAGTACTTTAACCCACAGCGCCACACCAGGACTCCTGGCACCACTGTATAGGGTTACAATACTTATCCTACACCACCATGCCAGGACTGGATTGTACAGAAAAGCAAAGTTGGGGCTATCTTGTGTTTTAGGGGTGAGGAAGGCATTGGGGGAGCTGTGATGCCTTTCCATAATTATAATCACAATGGCCATTGTTTAAATCCTTATGAAGGATCAGGCACTGGGTTACCACTTTGCAGAAGAGAAAATTGGGGCTTAAGGGACCACCAGACCAATTGCAATGGAGAGGGTTTCAACTCATAGGGAGCCCACATATGTCAGATTAGAACTGCTTCATAAGGCTTCATAACTGTGATCTCTCGGAAGCTAATCACCAGATCTTTCTACCAAAGGCATCTGTTGTTAAGTGCCACCAAGTTGGTTACGACTCATAGCAACCCTGTATAGGGTTTCCGAGGAGCGGCTGGTGAATTTGAACCGCCGACCTGTGGTTCAAAACGACCTTGTAGTCGAGTGCCTATCCTACAGCTCCACACCAGGAATCCCAAAGGTACCCCTAGGTGGGTTCAAACTACCAACCTTTTGGTTTGTAACTGAACAATTGTTTGCACCACCAAAGGACTCTGGAGTTTAAGGAGGGGTCATCATGTGTGTAACGTCACACAGATGAAAAGTGCCCCTCCAGAGTCTGTTCTCTTGTGTCCAGCCCTTTCTACCTGGATCTGCAGGTGCTTAATAAATACTTGCTGGGTTAATAAAAGCCCCAAATAATAACTTGTTATTCTAACACATGGGAGTACCCTTTTTGTAGACAGGTGCCTATAATAATTTGTTCTCAAAGTTGAGACAGTGGACTTGGGATCTTTTCTAGGCTCCAGCAGAATGATATGAAGCAGCCACCCAACTCTCAGATAAGACCAGGAGTCTGGTTTTCATTTCATGAAGTGAGACTGGCTTGGGAAGGCCTGAGCTGGGGAGTAATTCTCTCAGGCATCTGCTCCGACTCCTACCTGGAGGCAGGGAGTCTGGTATTTTTCCATGCCAGTATCCAGCCCCAGACCCGCCCCACTCAGCTGCACATCAACAAGGTTGGCCCTGCCTATCTCAGAAATCATCTTCAGACTACTGCTTTTGAACAGGCTCACCCCCACTAATCTGTGAAGAGACTGGAAAAACAGTACCAGGGGGCACAACAGAGAAGTTGGCAAAGGAAGCTGCTTTCTCCTTCTCCTCTTTACAGCCCTCTTCCTATACAAGGGTAGTTTTTGTGACTCTTCCCGGGTCCTCTATGTCCTTTCAAAGAGCCCGGCTTCAGTTAGCTGCCAACTTATTCCAATGTCAGCTGACAAGGTCTGAGAAGTGTCCCTGGGGAAAACACCCAAATAAATGAGTCTTGATGGGTGGAGTTTCAGTTACGGATTACCATAGTAGGCAGTGGGAAAGTTACTATTTATTGAGCTCAAAGTTTCAAGTGTTCTGTATAGTTTGTGTCATGTGGTTTTCTAAACAGCCTAGAAGCAAGGCTTGTGAGGTTGGCATGGTGTTTCATTCTGTTGTGCATAAGGTCACTGTGAGTTGGTACCGACTCAATGGCACCTAACAACAAGTGTGTGTGTGTGTGTAAGGAGTCCTTGTGTGGCACTGTAGGATAAACACTGGACTGCAAGGCCGGAATGAACCACAAGATCAGTGGTTCAAACCCATCAGCTGCTCCTCAGAAACCCTATACAGTGTTGCTATAAGTCAGAACTGATTTGATTGCACTTAACAACAACAATGTATATATGTTGTTAAGTGTCATTGAATTTGATTTTATGTAGATAGATAGATAGATAGATAGATAGATAGATAGATAGATAGATAGATAGCTGTTTAGTGCTGATGAGTCACTTTCAACTCATAGCTACCCTGTGTGGGGTTTCCGAAAAGTGGCTGGTGGATTTGAACCACCAACCTTGCAGTTCAGAATGACGTTGTGGTCCAGTGCTTATCCTACAGTGCCATCCCTGGTGGCACAGTGGGGGAATTGACTTGATGTCAGTGGGATAGCTAGCTATCTATTTTGATGCATTGCAGCACTATAGGACAGGATAGAAAGCTTCTTAGGGTTTTGAGACTGTAGATCTTTACTGGAGCAGATAGCTCCTATCTATGTATCTAGATCCATATATATGATTTTGCATAGAAAGCATATAGAATGAATCAAACCAAATAGTGTTTACTTCTAGAAACTAAGAAGCATGTACTGGTTAATTCTTATTATTTACCACTAAGCATATGTTATTGTCCACTGGGTGTTCACCCCTCCTACTGTCTACCCCTCTGCTTGCTGTGGTCTTCCCCCCATCTGCCACTCTCTTCACTAGATTGGTTCTGAGCAGGTGATCCGTTGCCTCCCTTCCCTCATCCCAAACCTGTGTGGAGCTGAGCAATGTCTCCACTGTGTGACTCTAGCCAAAGTCAGCAGTAAATCACATATGTGTATTTGCAACCTAGCCTTTGACTGGCACAGTTCAAATTAGTCACGGGGAAGGGGTGTGTCTTATGTGTGGGAATCCGCAGTGACATACTGACCCAACCCACTGAAGACTGAATCAGGCCTCAGGCCTATGTGGCAGAGATAGCATTCTACAGTGCAAAGCAGACTCCTGGTGTGGTGCTGTAGGATCAGCACTCATATGTGTACCACAATGTCGATAGTTCAAACCCATCAACTGCTCCTCAGAAACCCTATCGCTATGAATCAGAACCTATTTAATGGCACTTAACAACAACAGCAAGAGTAGTACAAAGTAATCAATGCCCATAGAAACAGCAGTCAAGAAATCCAACGGCATATTGCATTGGGTAAATCTTGTTCCAAAAAATGACTTCTTACTCATTTCCAGAATATACAGGAAACTGCAACACCGCTACAAGAAAAAGACAAATAACCCAATTTAAAAATGGCACAGGATATGAACAGACATTTCACTAAGGAAGAGACCAGGGCAGCCAACAAACATATGAAGAAATACGATCACTAGCCATTAGAGAGATGCAAATCAAAACAACAATGAGATATCATCTCACACCAACAATAACAGCAAAGATGAAAAATGGAGAAGACAATAAATGCTGGCAGGGATGTGGAGAGAATGGGACACTCCTGCATTGCTGGTGGGACTGCAAAATGGTCCAACCTCTCTGGAAAGCAATATGGCATTTCTTCAGAAGGTTGAAAATAGAAATACCTTATGATCCAGCAATTCCGCTACTTGGTATTTACCCACAAGTAAAATGAGCCACAACACGATGAGAATATATATGCACACCAATGTTTATAGGAGCACTATTTACAATAGCAAAAAGATGGAGGCAGCCAAAGTGCCCATCAACTGAAGAATGGATAAACAAATTGTGGTACATACACACAATGGAATATTATGCTACACTGAAGAATAACAAGGAAGCGGCAAGCCACCGCATAACATGGATGAACCTTGAGGACATTATGCTGAGTGAAATTAGTCAGTCACAAAAAGAGAAATACTGCATGGGACCAGTACTGTAAAAGACTAAGAAAAAGAAATTATACTAAAGGGGGGTAGGGGAAGTTTTTGTTGGTTGCTGGGAAATTGGTGGTAGGTGGGGGGAAAGGGGGAGGGGTGGAGCACAGGGCGGGGATTGGACTCAGGAAAGCTTGGGCGCTGCGGAGGGGGGCAATATACAGGGAGGGAGAGGGAAGTGGAGAAACCGGGCAGATGGGAGAACAATTGGACATGTTTGAATGGGACAGAGATAAAGGACGATATATGCACAGCCTTGGAACTCCAGGGCTCTGAGATACAGGGATTGAGTCATGGTTGGAATGGGCAGGGAATCATGTTAAGATGCTTGGCTGTTTGTTGAATCTTGGTTTTCCTTGCATTATAATATAGAGTAGACACTGGAGGGGAGAGAAAGGAATAGTCAAAAACATCACACTAGAAGGCTTGTAAGTCCGTCTTCTGCCTATAACTGATTGGAATACCTAAAATGGGGCTACAGCGTACCCAGTGAACGAGGCTTCCTGTGGAGCCTCTGCAATACATAAAACTATAGTTAGAAACCAGAACCACATCCAGATCACCAGAGATGAGAAATCTCCACTTGAAAGGACGAGCGGACCAGCTTGGAGCAGTGAGAAGAACAAAAGATACGTCTGGAATCAAAGACCTACAGGAAAAATACGAAACAATGGAGGCAGATGGACTGTTACTACAGGAACAAATGGGTCGCTTCCCTAGGAGACAATGGGGCAGTTGGTTGGGTCCTACCAACGCAAGCCCCCTTCCAAGACTGAGACTCGGTGGAAATGCACGCTCGGATTGGTGACCACACACATCACCGATGGGGAGAAGTGGGGTAAAGGCAGCAATGAAGCGGCGAGCTAAGCCTTACAATATTCAGTGGGCTTCTGTGGACCCAGTTGGGGACCTGGGTGGCAAGCAGTGTGAGGAGACCTGAGGAGTCAGTGATGTGGCCATGGAGGACTCAAGTGGAGAATGGAGCTGCTGGCTGATGGGAAGAGAGGGCATGTGCACAAGAACACCCACACTTGCAGACGGTACCCACGTGACCGGGACCGGATGACTGGATGACCAGCGCTCAACCAGGAGAAGAAAGAAGGGGGAGGGGCGGGAAAGATTGAGCTGATTCAATCTGATGAACTTGACCTATACCTACGAATGCAGTGACTCAAAAGAGGCAACAAATCCTTACAGCAAGAAACATTCCCGCCCCCTCCACACACAGAGTAGACAGAGATGGGCAACTGGACATTGGATACCCAAATGGCGAGGGAGAGACTACAAAGGCAACAAGTGACTGGCTTACAAGCTTTCAAGAGGGAACCTAGAGCTAGGGAGCATGGAGGAAGGCAGAATCACCAGTGAGTACTATCCAATCTGTCTAGGTGGAGCTGATGAAATGAAATACAGATGAGTTACTCGCGATACTGTAGTGAATAATGGTTATCAAGACGGATTGTGCAAGGAAGGGAGTGATTATTTCTCCAGTTTAAGAGCGGAGGTCTCTGGGACCACCAACGGAGAAGAGCTGAAAGCGGGACCCTACCCAGAGAAGCAGAGATGCCCGAGATGGAGACAAAGATGATGACATGGAGTGATGAAGTGGCTGGGGACTTTGGATCCAGAGAGGGAGAGGGACTGTGGGCTGTGGGCCGAAGACTGGGAGGGGAGAAGGGTAGAGGACAGGTTTCTGGGATATACCCTTTGGTCGGAAGATGATCCATGGAGGGGATTGGAACCATGGCAATGAAATGATATATGATGGAATGAATGTAAAACTAAAGTTCTCTCATGTAAACTATCATATAATTCACAATAAAACATTTAAAAAAATGACTTTTTTAAAGTTTAAGGACTAAGGTGTGCCTGTGCCAAACCAGTCATTTCAATCACCTCATATGCATGTGAAAGCTGAACAATGAATAAGAAAGATTGAAGAAAACCAAAACCAATGTCTTTGAATTATGGTGTTTGCAAAGAATGTTGAATATACCATGGACTGCCAGAAAAACGAAGAAATCTGTCTTGAAAGAATTATAGCCAAGTGCACCTTAGAAGAGAAGATAAGGAGGCTTTGTCTCACATACTGTGGACATGTTGTCATGGTTGTAGAGTAGAGGAGCAGTGAAAAAGACAAAGACCTTCAGTGAGAAAGATGGACACAGTAGCTGCAACAGTGGGCTCAAACTACATTCTTATCAACAGAGAAAAGGTTGAAGTTGTCAAGGACTTCATTCTTCTTGGATCAACAATCAATACTCACAGAAGCAGCTGTCAAGAAATCAAACAATGTATTGCATTAGGCAAATCTGCTGCACAAGACCTTTTTAAAGTGTTGAAGAGCAAAGATGTCAGCTTGAAGACTAAGGTGCGCCTGACCCAAGTCATGGTATTTTCAATAACCTCATATACATGTGAAAGCTGGACAATGAATAAGGAAGACCATAGAAGAATTGATGCTTTTTAGTTATGGTGTTGGAGGAGAATATTGAAAGTGCCATGGGCTGCCCATAGAACCAACAGATATGTGCTGGAAGAAGTGCCTTGGAGGCCAAGATGGCCAAACTTCGTCTCTCATACTTCGGACATATTGTCAGGAGAGACCAGTCACTGGAGAAGGATATCATGTTTGGTAAGGTGAAGGGTCAGAGAAAAAGAGGAAGACCCTCAGTGAGATAGATTGGCTAAGTGGCAGCATCTATGGACTCAAGCGTGGCAGCAGTAGTGAGGTTGGCTCTAGATTGGGCAGTGTTTCGTCTGCTGTGTATAAGGTCGCTACGATTCGATGGCACCTAACAACAACAACATGAATTGGAACCAACTCAATGGCACTTAATAACAGTGTGGTGGTGTTGTGCCGTGGAGTTGGTTCCAACTCATATGGATCTGCATTGTGTCTGTGTAGATGGCTCAGACAATCCAGAATGGAGCTAGTGAAAATACTGTAGAATTAGGGCACAGGTCCTTGAGACCCCTGAGGACAGAGATCCAGTACTGTAGGATAAGCACTCGACTGCTACTTGCAAGGCCAGCAGTTCAAACTCACTAACCACTCCTCAGAAATCCTATACAGCAAGTCAACAGCACTTACCAACAGCAACCACCACCCCTAGAGCCTTCCCTGTAGACCTCACTATCACTGTAATTCATCCAACCACTTCCTAAATGGTTTTCTGCTCTCAAATTCTCCCCCTTCAATCTGTTCTCCATGTTGCACAGTCAGCAAGATGAGACACAGACCTGAGCAATGGTCCCAGTGCACGCAACATCTAGTCCAGACTCTCTGATGACAGAGACACACGAGGGCTTCCTAATTGGGTGGGCCCTTCTTATGTCCTCAGCCTCCTTACTCACCATACCTGTCATTCTTGCTTCCTGTGGGCCTCATTTTCATCAGTGATTAAACGTTTTCCAGAAACTCCCAGTATCTTCCCTGGCTGGAAATGAGTCATATGCCCCACTCCTAAATCCATCACTGGTTAATCCATCACTGTGGGTTAATGCGCTGGAATGTAAGGTTGATTTGAACCGCCTCGGTATTGAAATAGAGTTATTTAAGCCAAATGGAGGCTTTGTCAACAGGAAGAAGAGGTCAGTGGCTGTTGGCAAACCCCAGATTGTCCCTTGCAGACCAAACAAAAACAAGTGCTGTCAAATCGATTCCAACTCATGTAGACCCCACACGTGTCGGAGTAGACTGTACTCCATAGGGTTTTCAGTGTCTGATTTTTCAGAAATAGATCTCCATGCCTTTCTTTTGAAGCACCTCTAGGTGGATTCAAACCTCCAACTTTAAAGGTAGTAGCCGAGTGGTGTTAACCATTTGCATTGCCCAGGAACTCTGTCACCTATAGTTGTTGTTTTTGTGGGCTGTAAAATTCATTCTGAATCATAGAGACCGAATCACAGTGACAGCATAGAACTGCCCCCTAGAGTTTTCTAGACTATGACACTGTAGGATAATCAACTTGGTGGTAAGTAACAATAACAATCTTTATAGGAGTGGATTTCCAGGTCTTTCTTCTGTTGCACCTTCAAGTGCAGTGAGATAGCTGTATTGGGCTGTACATACACCGAAGTGGAAAAGCCAACTACACAGAAAGAAGTTACCTGGCCAGTGGTCAATCTTCCAATTCTTGTTGTTGTTGTTAAGTATCTTGGAGTCGGTTCTGACTCACAGTGACCCTGCACAGGGTTTCCGAGGCTGTAAATCTTTACGGGAGCAGACAGTCTCATCTTTCTCCCGCGGAGGAGCAGCTGGTAGTTTCAAACTGCCGACCTTGAGGTGAGCAGCCCGATTCGTAACCACTACGCTACCAGGGTGCTGAGCAATGTTACTGTGTTTTCTAATGAGTTTCCTTTTTTATCTCAACTAGTTTGAAGAGCTTCCATCTTTCAGAAAAGGACCCTAAGAGAATCCTTTTAAAGCCTTAGTAAGCAGATGGGAAGCCGTGTCAGAGACCAGGAACGATGCTCCGACCTCTCCTAGTTACCCAGCAGCATTGAAACCATCAGCAAGCAAGAGAACTCTGCAGAGTTTAAAAACCAAGGACGTGCACTCACTTTTTGGAAAAGTAACCGACAACAACAACAATACTAGCAGCCGACACTTACATAGTGCTTATGATGTGCCAACCACTAATTTCCACACTTTATAAGTACTGGCTCATTTGTTCCTGTGCTATTAGGTGCCTTAGAGTCGGTTCCAACTCATGGCGACCCTATGCACAGCAGAACAAGAGCACTGCCAGGACCTACACCATCCTCACAATTGTTGTGTTTGAGCCCATGGTTGCAGCTACTGTGTCATCCATCTGCTTGGGGTCTTCCTCTTTTTCGTTGAACTTCCACTTTACCAAACATAATGTCTTTCTCCAGGGACTAGTCCTTCCTGACAACGTGTTCAAAGTTGTTGTTGTTGTTGTTGTCAGGTGCCATCGAGTCGGAACCGACTCATAGCGACCCCATGCACAGCAGAACGAAACAATGCTCGATCCTGGGCCAACCTCACCACCGCTGCCACCCCCGAGTCCATCAATGATGCCACCTGGCCGATCCATCTCGTTGGGGGTCTTCCTCTTTTTCTCTGACCCTCCACCCTACTCAGCATGACATCCTTCTCCAACGATTGTTTCCTCTGGACTACATGTCCAAAGTAGGAGAGACGAAGCTTAGCCATCCTGGCCTCCAAGGAGCACTCTGGCTGCACTTCTTCCAAAACAGATCTATTGGTTCTTTTGGCAGTCCATGGCACTATCAGTATTCTCCTCCAACACCACAACTCAAAGGCATCAATTCTTCTACGATCCTCCTTATTCACTGTCCAGCTTTCGCATCCATATGAGGCTATTGAAAACACAATGGCCTGGATCAGGCGCACCCTAGTCCTCAAGCTGACATTGTCTCTTCTAGGAGCAAAAGTCTCGCCATTGTCGCTTCTAGGAGCAAAATCGGCTGTACGTTTCTCAAAACAGATTTATTCAGTCTTCTGGCAGTCCTTGGCACTTTCAATATTCTTTTACAGCACCTAAATTCAAATACACCAATTCTTCCATCTTCCTCAGTCCAATGAATCACCATCATAACCACATGAAGACAGGACTAAATAGTCCCCATTTCACAAATGAGGAAACTGAGACCCAGAAAGGTTAAATGATCTGACCAAGATCAATCAACTGGGAAGTGACGGAGACTGGATTTGAACTCAGGCAACCTGGAGTCTGTGCTCTCATGCATTACTTCACCCTGACTCTCATGTAACTAACCAGTACTTGTGAAACCTGTAGAGTAGAACTCCTGAGACCAGGTTCAAAGATGAAGGCCGTCTTAGTTTCTTAGCATTGCTATAACAGAAATACCACAAATGGGTGGCTTTAACAAAAAGAAATTTATTTTCTTACAGTTTCTTGTTGATGTTAGGTGCTGTTGAGTTGGTTCCGACTCACAACAAACCTATGTGCACAACAAGACAAAACATTGTCCAGTTCTGCGCCATCCTTACAATTGTCACGCTTAAGCCATTGCTCCTGCCACTGTGCCAATCCATCTCATTGGAGGTCTTCCTCTTTTTCGCTAACCTTCCACTTAACAAGCATGATGTCTTTCTCTAGGGACGGGTTCCTCTTGGCAGCATGTGAGAAGTATGAGAGAAAAAGTCTCACTATCCTGAAGGCTGGAAGTCTGAATTCAGGGAGCTAGCCAGCTCTAGGAGAAAGCTGTCTCTCTTCCCTCCCCTTCCTCCCCAGCCCCTCTGGGAAAAGGTCCTTGTCTCTTTCCACCTTCTGTTTCTTAGTTCCTTAGTCATCTCCAGGGACCATCATTCTTCCATTGTTTTTCCTTGATGGCTTCTCTGCTTACTCTGTTCCTTTTAGTTCTCTAAAGAGATACTCTGAACATACTGCTGGGATGCTGTCATTTTTAGAGATGAAGACATTTTTGTTTTATTTGTTTGAATGAGATTGGAAGCATTACTACTTTAGTTAGACTGCTAATTAATCTTCAACTACTTGTATGTTATTGTTAGGTACCATCGAGTGAGTTCATACCAATCATAGAAACTCTATATACAACAGAATGAAACATGTCTGGTCATTTGCCAACCTCACAATTGTTGAAACATGCCTGGTCATTTGCCAACCTCACAATTGTTGCTACGTTTGAGCCCATTGCTGCTGCCACTGTGCCAATCCATCTAGTTGGGGTCTTCCTCTTTTTCTGGAACCCTCGACTTTACCAAAGCTCTACTATACTAAAACTCCTATACAAAAACTACTCTTAGAGCACATAAGAAATAGCACCACTCACATGCATAAAAGTAAGCATAGATTTGTAAATGAAATGTGCATGTGCTTGTATTTAGAGATAGATACTCATGAAAGTCTCCATCCCCTTTTGCTCTTTACAGAGAGTGGTTCTTCTTACTTTGGAAAAACCAATTAGCCTTAAGTCTATTCCAACTCATGATGACTCCATGTGGGTCAGAGTAGAACTGTACTCCACGGCTTTCTCAATGACTGATTTTTCGGAAGTAGATCACTGGTGCACTAAAATCTCCAATCTTTCCGTTAGCAGATGAGTACTTTAACTGTATGGACCAGGGACCCTTCTTACTGTGTGGGAGAAACATAATTCAGCAGATAAGGAGAGACAATGATTTTGCATTTCAAGAGCCAAGATTTCTGGTGGCAAGAGCTTTGCATTTTAAAATAGGCAGCCCTGAAGGATTCTGAGCATAATGTTTCTGTCGTTAACAATAAGCTTGAAGACTAAGTAAGATCCCAGAGCTGTTTCCCCTGACGGGTTGAGGTCAGGCTTCCTTGTGTTTGACGTTGTGGCAGACAGGCAGAGGTGGTAGATGCATCAGTCTCAGCTTCCTGAGTGAGAGTGGATGGGGGCAAGCCCAGGAGGATGCCCACCCCTACCCAGCATGACACAGGAGTAAAGGGCTCAACTACACCTGGAGTGAAGTCAGAGGGGACAGAAATCAGGGTCCAGCCGATACCTCTTGTGTGCCCAAGAGAAAGATGAGAGAAGAGAGAAAGGCTGGGTTTAGAGAGAGTTGTTAGCGCACCTAGAAGGAATGTGTCTGCAATCTGTTGTGGTTGTTAGGTGCCATTGAGTCTGTGCTGACTCATAGTGACCTTATGTACAATAGAATGAAACACTGCCCTGTCCTGCACCAACCTCACAATCATTGCTACACCTGAGCCCATCGCTGCTGCCACTGTGCCAAGTCATCTTGTTGGGGGTCTTCTTCTTTTTTCCCAACCCTTCACTTTACCAAACATGATAGCCTTCTCCAGGGACTGGTCTCTTCTGATAATATGTCCGAAGTATGAGAGATGAAGTTTGGCCATCCTGGCTTCCAAGGAGCATTCTGGCTGTACTTCTTCCAGATCTATTTATTCTTTTGGCACTTTTAATATTCTCCTCCAACACCAAAACTCAAATGCATCAATTCTTCTACAGTCTTCCTTATTCACTGTGCTACTTTCTCATGCATATGAGGTTATTGAAAATATCATGGCTTGGGTCAGGTGCGCCTTAGTTCTAACATCTTTGCTCTTCCACACAAAGAGGTCTTGTGCAGAAGATTAGCCTAATGCAATACGTCATTTGATTTCTTGACTGCTGCTTCCATGAGTATTGATGGTTGATCCGAGCAAAATGAAGTCTTTGACAACTTCAATTTTTTTTTCTATTTATGGATGTTGTTTATTGGTCCAGGGGTGAGGATTTTTGTTTTCTTTACATTAAGATGCAACCCATACTGAAGGATGTGCTCTTTGATTTTCATCAGTAAGTATTTTAAGTCCTCTTCACTTTCAGCAAGCAAGGTTGTATCATCTGCATATCGCAGGTTGTTAATGAGTCTTCCTCCAATCCCGATGTCATGTTTTTCTTCATATAACACAGCTTCTTGGATTATTTCCTCAGCATGTAGACTGAAAAAGTATGGTGAAAGAATACAACCCTGGCGCAAACCTTTCCTAATTTTAAACCATTCTGGATGGCAGAAATGACACGGGGTCAGCTGATGTGGAAGAAGGTCAGACTGCTCCCTGATCAGGACTTGACCCTTCACAAGTCACTCCTCTCACAACAACACATGTAAATGCAATTCAGAGAAAAAATGATTGTTAACTGCCTCCAAGTCACCCCTAACTCATGGGGACCCCATGCATGACAGAATGAAAGGCTGACTGGTTCTTTGCTATCCTTAGGACTCACTACTGACCAGATTGTTGTGACCCATTGGGTTTTCCTTAGATCTGACACCTGTTCAGCATCAGAGCAACACACAAGCCTATACTGACAGACTTGCGATGACTATGCTGGAGGGGCAGAGGCCAGGGATTGAACCTGGCTTTCCCACATGTAAGATGAGAACTGTACTTTGAATCACTACTGCCCCCAGTTGTTGAAAGACCTTGCTGAATTGTGATTACGTTTCCTCCACCAAGCAGAATGGGGACTACCAATAGAAATTAAACCCTGTGTTCCCAGCTACAGTTGTGTTTCTTGCACACTTCAGTTAGTGAACTAGAAGCCCCTACCTGTTGCCCTGCTCTTCCCCAAGAGCCTTTGCACGTCCTGCTCTGTCCTGTTGCACATTTCAGCGTGAAGGAAGGAAGCAGATGAGGTCCCATAGGAGAAATAGAGTGGGCAGGCATGGAGCACAGGTATGATTACCCTCCATACTTGCAGCACCCACGTTTCAAAAGCCCGCCTGCCTCCCTCTCTTCTACCACTCAAGCTGCCCCTGAATCTCATCTCCTGCAGAAAGGTCCCCAGTGTTTATGCAGCAGAGGTAGTGAGTCTTCATAGCTACTCAGTATGGCCTCCACCAGCCCTCAGCCAGGTGTTCACCTGCTCTGAACATACCTGTCATTCAGTACTTTATTGTATCTACTTGGATAAAAATATATCCCACTATGTTATCTGGGTAAGTGTTGTTTTTGTCCATGATTTCAGGGACTCTTTATACCAAGATCTCAATATCTTGGCACTACTGACATTCCAGGTCACTCTTTTGTTGTCTAGGGCTGTTCAGTGCATGGCAAGACATTTAGAAGCACCTTGGAATCTTGGTGTGGCACTGTAGGATAAGCACTGGACTGCTCATTACAAAATCTCCAAGCATTACAAATGCAGAATTGCCCCCCGTTAAATATTCCTGCCTTCAGCATCCCATGCAAGGAGCCCCAGCATGTGCTTGCTGCTCTGAAATTGATGTCAATGAGGATTGTTGTTGTTAAGTGCCATGGAGTTGGTTCTGACCCATAGCGACCCTGTATAGAATTTCCAAGGAGTGAGTGATAGGTTTGAACCTCTGACCTTGTGGTTAGCAGCCCAGTGCTGATCCTACAGCAACACATCAGGATTCTGTCAATGAGGATAGACAGTAATACATAATCAGAAAAACAAGTGGCATGGATTGAATTGTGCTACCCTCCGCCCCCCCACCCCAGACACACAAATATGTGTCAGCTTGGCTGGTCCATGATTCTCAGGAGTTTGGCAGTTATGTAATAATGTAATGTAGCATCTATGTAAGAATGTTAACACACCCATAACGTGATCATACTTATCAACCTCTGTATGCTAAGCAAATAATCCGAGAAGCTGGGTTCTGTGAAGAAAAACGTGGCATCAGGATTGGAGGAAGACTCATTAACAACCTGCGATATGCAGATGATACAACCTTGCTTGCTGAAAGTGAAGAGGACTTAAAATACTTACTGATGAAGATCAAAGAGCATAGTCTTCAGTATGGATTGCATCTCAATGTAAAGAAAACTGAATCCTCACCACTGGACCAATAAACAACATTCTTATCAATGGAGAAAAGATTTAAGTTGTCAAGGACTTCATTCTTCTTGGATCAACTATCAACACTCATGGAAGCAGCAGTCAAGAAATCAAATGATGCATTGGATTAGGCAAATCTGCTGCACAAGACCTTCTAAAGTGTTGAAAAGCAAAGATGTCAGCTTGAAGACTAAGGTGTGATTGACCCAAGCCATGGTATTTTCAAAAATCTCATATGCATACAAAAGCTGGACAGTGAATAAGAAAGAATTGATGCTTTTGGGTTATGGTGTTGGAGGAGAATACTGAAAGTGCCATGGGCTGCCAAAAGAACCAACAGATCTGTGTTGGAAGAAGTGCAGCCAGAGTGCTCCTTGGAGGCCAGAATGGACAGACTTTGTCTCTCATACTTCGGACATATTGTCAGAAGGGACCAGTCACTGGAGAAGGATATCGTGTTTTGTAGGGTAGAGGGTCAAAGAAAAACAGGAAGACCCCCAGTGAGATGGATTGGCAAAGTGGCAGCCTCAATGGGCTCAAGTGTGGCAACAGTAGTGAGGTTGGCCCAGGATCAGCTGCTGTGCCTAAGGTCACTGTGAGTCGGTACTGACTTGAGGGAACCTAACAACAAAAACAACAACAACATGATCAGCACTGATCTCATGTAATTATGCTATATGGTAGAAATCCTCATTTCTATGATGTTAACGAGGCCAGATGTAATCCACAAGATCAGGTTGTATGTTGAGTTATAAGTATTTTGAGATATAAAAGAGATTAAACAAGCAAGCAGAGCTCAGAGGGACCTACCACCACTACGAAAGAAAAGCTGAGAGTAGAGTCTGTCCTTTAGACCTCGGGTTCCCACACTGTGAAGCTCCATCAAGATCCAGGGGAAGATTGGTTGATGCCAACATACATGGATATGGCCAAGGAATGCTGGACCTAGAATGCTGAAAAGAGACAAGGACTTTTCTCCAGTATCTACAAAGACAGACAGTGTTCCTCTAGAGCCAGCTTTGTGAATTTAACTTCTAACCTCTTAAACTGTGAGAGAATAAATGCGTTAGTTAAAGTGACCCACTTGTAGTGTTTCTGTTACAGCAGCTCTAGATAGCTAACAGTGACCTAAAGGTCTGGGTTCAAGTCCCAGTTCTGCCACTTCCTAGAAAACAGTGTGACCTGGAGTAAGACAGACAGCTTATCCGAGCCTCAATTTCCCTATCTGTGTGTTGGGGATAATAATTGAAGAGAGGGATTTTAATGTATTTATTCATTTCTGTATATCACCTATATGAAGAATAGTCCCCGTAGTAAGAGCTCAGTAAAAATATGCTGACTAAACAAATGAATCTCGATTTTCCCTTCCTCCCAGGACTACTGTAGAGTTCAGAAGAAAACATCTGTAAAAGTTGCCAGGAAAATATCAAACCCTGTCCAAACTCAGAACAGAGCTGCCATTGCTTGACATTTTGAAATTAATTTTATCAACATATGATGATTCATAATAACACAAAACTGGAAACAAGTCAAATGTCTTTCAATGGGTGAATGAGTAAATGCGTACATCTGTGCCATGGAAGACTACAAAGCAATATCAAGGAACAAACTGTTGATACATGGAGTACCTGGGTGGTGCCGAGTTTTAGCACACATAGCTGCTAACAGAAGGGTTGGAAGTTTGAGTCCACCTAGAGGTGGAAGAAAGGGCCTGGTGATATATTTCTGAAAAATCAGCCATGGAGCACCGCTCTACCCCAACACACACGGATTGGCATTGAGGTAGCGGTAGTGGGTTTGATTGCATGATTTCATACATAGAATATCCTTGAAATAGCAGAAGAAATAGAGATGAAAAACAGATCAGGAGTTTCCATGGGTTGGGGATGGGACCGTTTGAGGGTGATATGGCTACCAAAAGGTAACATGAAAGAGACTTACTTGTGTTGACAAAACAATTCTGTACCTTGATTGTCATGGAGTTATACAAGCCTACTCATTACAAAATGACTTAGAACGATGTACATACACACACGCACGTGTATACAAAGCTGGTGAAACTTGAATAACCTCTACAGATTGTACCATTGTTAATTTCCTGACTATGATACTGTATTCTAGTTATTATGCAAGATGTACCTACCATTTGGGACTCCTGGTATGGCACTATAGTATCAGTACTGTACTGTGAACCACAGGTCGGCAGTTCAAGCCCACCAGCTCTTCCTCGGAAACACTAGACAGGATCTCTGTGAATTGGATAGCACTTACCAACTTACCATTTGAGGAAGGAGTCTTGGTGGGGCTGTGGGCTAGGGGTTAGGCTGCTAACCACAAGGTCGATGATTCAAACCCACCAGTTGGTCCTTAGGAGAAAGATGAGGTTGTCTGCTTCCATAAAGATTTACAATCTCAGAAACCTTATGTAGGGTCACTTATGAGTCGGAATCACTTGATGGCTGTGGGTGAGAGTGCAAACAGTTAATGCACTTGCTTGCTAATTGAAAAGTTGGTGGTTTGGGTCCACCCCAAAGAAAGGACTGGTGCTCTGTTTCCAAAACATCAGCCACTAAAAACTGTCAGTTCTACTCTGACACCCATGGGGTCACCATGAGTGGGAAGTGACTTAATGGTAACTGACCCCTGGAAGAGTTGGGTGAAGTGTGCATGAAACTTTGTTGTAAATACTTTTTGGTGAATCTATAATTATTCAACATAAAAATGGCTCATTCACTTAAGTCAAAATAAATAAATAAAATATATAGGGAGTTGGAGGTGGTGGTGGTGGGGGGGTGATTTTAAAACACATGCAGCCTACAGACTGTTAAATTTCTCAAGACCACAAACTTTAGCTGGTAGAAAATGCCACTATTTGTCTGTGACTCACCCCAGGTGGCAGTAATTTTCCCACCTCCCCTTTGTTGAGATTGCATCTAAATAGTGCCAGAGCCCCGCAGCAGGGACATCTGGCATGGATGCTGTCCAGTCATGTTCCAGGTGGACTATTGGCTGTGATTCCTCCCAAGTTAATATGGAGCCATCCCTTACCTGCAGCACAAAAAGCAACTACCTGGCATCCCTAGGTGACAGGTAGACCACGGATATGTTTTGTTTGGTCCATATGTTGTTGGTGGTGTTAAGTGCTGTCGAGTTGGTTCTGACTCATAGTGATCCTGCATACAGTTTCCAAGGAGTAATTGGTGGACCTGAACTACCAACCTTGTAGTTAGCAGTCCAGTGCTTATCCTATAGTGCCACACCAGGACTCCACATAATATATATTTTTTAAAATGAGTTGTCGGTATTTAAAATGGGGAAGTTTCACATAAGAATCCAGATATTTGGCTTCTCTTGAAAAATCAGTCTTTTTGCTTTCAGCCCACAGTCCAATGTGGCAAGAATTTGCTGTAAACTGATTAAATAGTGGCTTCTTCTTTAGACTGCTTATGTCCTTGTGGATTTGCTACAGTCCTTACCATTCCCTATTGTTCCATTTGGCCTGGAATCACTCATTTATAAGGAGCCCTGGTGGAGTAGTGGATTAAACATTGAACTGCTAACCAAAAAGGCGGCTGTCCAAACCCACCAGTACTTCATGGGAGAGAGATACAGCAGTCTGCTTTTATAAAGAGTTACAGCCTTGGAAACCCCAGGGAGCCATTCTCCGCTGTCCTGTGAATTGGAATCAACTCAACAATGGCAGTGACTTTGTTGGTTAACATTATAAATCCTGCCTGGCCCACGTAGACATTTGACTTGGTAATCTTTAACCTTGCCCACTTCTGAGTCATTATTGCGTGTCTGCTTCTTGCTAGGATGTGGAGTATATTAAATGCGAGTTCTGAGACCCAGACCCACCTGCCTAGGTACTGTTGTCATTGCTGTTCTTAAATGCCTTTGATTTGGTTCTGACTCTTAGCAACCCTGTATAGGGTTTCCAAGGAGGAGCTCGTTGGTTTGAAATGCCAATCTTGTGGTTTTCAGTCCAGTGCTGGCCATATCAGATAGTAATTCATACCTAGGACCTGGCTGCCCCTTTTGCCTCCCAGGGCTCCACATGGGAAAGGGATGCAATGGGGCTTAGGAGTGGGCATAGCTCAGGGACTTCTCCTTTTTCCTTGCATTCACTCCTCCTGCTGGTGTAGGGACCCTTTACCTGGTCTCAAAGGGTCAGAAAGCCTTGCTAGTCTAGTATTTGTGAATTCACAAATCTACTCTCTTATCTAGGTGCACAAGTTCTTTCTTGTTTCCAATGATCTCCTAGACTTTCAAAATCCAAAAACCAGGAAAGGACTACTTGGTTCTCTTGTTTTTTGCTACATCACCCTTCCCTGAAGTCATGCTCTAGCAGCTGCCTGAGTTTCTGAATTTTGGGAGTGAGGAAGATCTTGGAACAACAAGAAATTCTGAGAGTGAAAAATACATCCATCAGTTCATTCAAAGGCAGCATCCATCATTACCTTCCTGTATACCAGGCTCTGGACTGGGTGTTTGACAGGTAATTGTTGTTAAGTGCTGTCCATTCGGTTTAATAAAGGACAAAGATGGGATTTGAACCCAGAGCTTATTGTCATAGAGACAACTCCGACTCACGGTGCTCCATGGAGCTTTCAATGGCTGATTTTCAGAAATAGATGGCCAGGCTTCCCTTCCAAGGCACCTCTGGGGGGACTCGAACCTTTAACCCCATTAACGATTTGCGTCACCCAGGGACTCCCAGTTCTCAGGCCTACAGCTTTACTCCAGAGCCACCCCCTCTCTTTCCTGCGCTCTCACTGGGCAGGGCCAGTTAGATTCTTTACCTGGAAGAAAGTGAAAACCATTGGTCGAGCTCTTCCTAAGCCCGCCTCCGCAGGGCTGTTTCGGGCCCAAGGACTTGTGTATTCCCCAGTTATTGACATAATGAAATATATCGACCCTTGAGCTTCTTTAACCTCAGTGCATGAGTCCTGACAACGGAGCATATTAAACCCTCTCTCCCACCCAC
>NW_006408608.1:5910065-5914385 GCF_000296735.1 Chrysochloris asiatica
ATAAAAATGAAAGACAAAATAAGAAGCCGAGCCAGAGAATTGGCAAATCTAGTTATAGTTTGTAGTCCAGCAGCCCGCAGTGAAAGCTGGACAAAGCCATTTCTCGGAAAATCCAATTATCCTTCCGAACCTCGAGGACCGTTCTGGGTGTTCCGCTAAACTCCCTGCGGGACGTCGCTCGCTGTGCCTTCTGTTGTCTCAAATCTCAGGGCCCTGCTAGCCATTAGGGAAGCTTGTTAGTCTCTGTGGTCTCTTAGCACTTTGACACAAAGGAGTTCTTTGGAGACTTGTTGAGCCGGAGCACCTGATAGGCTAGCTGTCTAGCCAACCCTCTGCTCACCCAGGGACTCTGCTCTGAGCTGGGTGGCCCAGGGCTTTCTGCAGCTGCCTACTGGAACTATTGACTCATATTCAGAGGGACACTGAACAGAGACTGAACCCTCCTCATGGCCCTAGGTTTTCCAGGGACATCACTCTGCCCACAATGACATCTTGGCTAAGTTTGGACAATGCCATTGGAGCAAACTGGCCCACTGTTTAACCAGAAAGAGAGAAGGGATTATTTCTTTAATTCAGTATAATTCACAGTTTTAAAATCTGTACTCATTGAAATTATGTTGTTTTCCTATTCAAAGCCTAACTATTTATTTCATGTTGGCACAAACGGTTTGCACTCCAGTCCTAACAGAAAGGCTGGTGGTTTGAATATTCCCAGCATCGCTGCAGAAGAAAGGCCTGGTGATCTGCTTGTATAAGATTAAACCAAAAATAAATAAATGAACCTGTTGTGGCCAAGTCGATTCTGACTCATGGCAACCTTATGTGTTACAGGATAGAGCTACTCCATCAGGTTTTCTTGACTGTAATCTTTACAAAAGTCAGTCACCAGGCTTTCCTTTTCTGTTGTTGCGGAGATGGGATTTGAACACATCTCTTTGGAGTGCAAACCACTTGCACCACCCAGGGAGTTCGATGAGATTGGTGTTCATAGTGATCCTACAGGAAAGAATAAAACTCCCCATAGGGTTTCCAAGGCTGTGATTTTTTACAGAAAGGAGACTGGTGGCACCATGGTAAAGTGCTCAGCTGTGAACCACCAGAAGAAAGATGTGGCAGTCTGCTTCCATAAAGATGTATCGCCTTGGAAACCCTGTGGGCCAGTTCTACTCTATCTTATTGAGTCACCACGAGGTGGAATTGATTCAACAGCTAAAAGTAATCTTTGCAGATCACCAGGTCTTCTCTCTTGCAAAGTCTCTGAGTGGGTTAAATTCAGTCACTAAGTCTGTTTCTCTGTAAGATGATAGTCATTGTAAACCCTGTGAAGCATGTGGGGTCACCATGCTCAAAACCAACTTCATGGTAACTGGTTGTTGTAGTTTTTTAAATATTGCCCTTTTGCTATTAATCAGACACCGTTCATAGCTCCAGGCACTTACATTTGGAGATCTGCATTTACAAGGTATTCTAGCTTAGTTCTCAGGGACATAGCCCTATTACTGGCTGCTTGGGTTCAAATCCTGGCTCTGCTGGGGCTATAGACTGCAGCTCTTTGGGTGACTCATTTGACCTTTGGAGAAGGCTCAACTTTCTAATCATCACTCATATGTCACTCTGTTACACTGTGGCGACTTGCATGTTGCTGTGATTCTGGAAGCTATGCCACAGATACTTTAAATACCAACAGGTTCACCCATGGTAGACAGGTTTCAGCTGAGCTCCCAGGCTCAGACAGACTAGGAAGAAGGAGAGAAGAACTCAGTTTGAGGACTAACGTGCACCTGATCCAAGCCGTGGTATTTTCAATAACGTCATATGGGTGTGAAAGTTAGGTAATGAATAAGGAAGACCATAGAAGAATTGATGCATTTGAATTATGGTGTTGGAGAAGAATATTAAAGGTACCATGGACTGCCAAAAGAACAAACAAATCTCTGTTTGAAGAAGTACAGTCAGAATGTGCCTTAGATAGAAGCCAGGATGGCCAGATTTCATCTCTCATACTTTAGATATATCATCAGGAGAGACCTGGTTTGGCACTGTAGGATAAGCACTGGACCGCAAGGTCGAGTTGAACTGCAAGGTCAACAGTCCAAACTCACCAGACACTCTTCAGAAACTCTATACAAGGTCGCTATGAGTCAGACCTGACTCAATGGCAATTAACAACAACAACAAATCAAGAGGGACTAGTCCCTGCAGAAAGACATCATGCTAGGTAAAGTGGAGGTCAGTGAAAAAGAGGAAGACCCCAAAGAGATGGATTGGCACAGCGGCAGCAGCAATAGGTTCAGGTGTATCAACGACTGTAAGGTTGGTGCAGGACGGGTCAGTGTTTCGTTCTGTTGTGCATAGGGTCGCTATGAGTTGGTACCAACTGAACAACACCTAAGAACAACAACTTTCTAGTCTGTAAAATGGGGTCAGTGATAGTCCTGACCAAGCTGATGTCTGTGAAATGAATGCAATGGAAAAGTACTCTGTAAAAGGAGGCTATTATCCTTGTTAATGGAGCCCGTGGGTGGCACACAGAGTTAGGCACACAATCCTTGGTGTCACACACAACAGTTGGCCTCTAAGTGAAAGGATGGTAGTTCAAATTACCCAGAGACAACTCAGAAGAAAGTCTGGCCATTTAATTTGGAAAAGATCAGCCACTGGAGACCTGATGGAGTAGAGCTCTTCTCTGATCACACATGGTCACCAGGAATTGGAATGAACTTGACAGCAACTGGGTTTTGTTTTTGTTTTTTTTTTAAAGGTTTTTATTGTGAATTGAGTGAAAGTTTGTAGGGCAGATCATCAGTTTTACATTCAACAAATCATACACCTTGTTTCATTACAATGATTATAATCCACTCCATGTACCATCAGTTAACAGTATTTCTCTCTATTCGCTTTAGCTATTTTTTTTTTTTAAACAAAGAAAACACTCAGGCATATATAATAATTAAACCTCCAAAGGGCACGTTCTGCAAGTCTGCCTCCTGGCCACCAGCTCTTAGTCCTTCTCTTCCCATGAATCTAGAGTCCTCAGCCGCTCCCCCTCTCCATGCCCCCATCTCTGCTTCTATCTCTGGCGTTGCTGCTTCTCTGGATAAGATCCCCGTATTCTGCTTGTGCTCTTCTCCCTTGATGGTCCTAGGGTCCTCTCTTTCTGGACTGTAAGATTAACCACTCCCCTGTTTTTGTTACAAAACTTCTGCCTTTACAATTGTGACAGCCGCAATTAGTCATGATAACAATTATTCACTATTGAATCATACGAATCTTATCCCCATCTCTTTTCACCAGACCCATCTAGACAAGATGAAAACTATTCAGAGGGGACTCTTTCTTCCTCTCTATACTCTTAAACTAAACTCCCTCTTGAAACCTTGAAGCCAATCATTTCTTGCCTTTATTGCCCCCTCACTTTAGGTAGCCAATGTCTAAGTTGCCCATCCCTAACTACCCTGTGTACAGAGGGGATAGCATTGATACTTGATATGAAGACTCCTTCCCTCTCTGTTGGTATTTAGAGTTACTACCTCCATACGTATAGGTCAGGTTCATCAAATTGTACCACTTTACCCTTGTTTCCTTTATTAAGAAACAGTTTTTTAATTTTTTTGGTAATCTTCTTCTAGTTGAGTTCTGATTATCAAACCAATGAGGCTAGGTCAAGTGGGTACTGTCTGCAAGTTTGGGTGTTCTTGTGCATCTCCCCTCACTTCATATCAGCTGGATGCTTCACTCTCAGCTCTAGTCCTCTGTGGCTATGTCCTTGTCCATGGGCTCAAGTGTCCCCAGGTCTCACCACACTTTGGACCAACCAGCCCTTCCTCTTCTCTCTGTCATCTCCAGGTCAACAGGAGCCAATGGACTGTGGTTGAACTCAGCCCATTTCTTCATTGCTGCCTTTCCCCCTCTTCCACTCACCAGTAGACCACTGTTGTTGCCAGCAAGCTCACATGCCTGCTCATGTGTTCCCTTTGAGTTTCAGTCTTAGAGGGGAGTTTGTCCGAAGAAACTTGATTGCTTGCCTTGATGGTTTCCTGGCAAACAGCTTGCTTATTCTCGTAGTAGCCAATCATGCTAACATTTTTGTTTTGGGTTTTTCCTGATGATCTTTCTTTGAAGATGTATCTTCTGTTGCTCTAGCTGTTCCAGGCTGGTCTGCTTGTCCTTGCTAGTGGGAATATCCTACCTCATAAGGTTCTGGACGGGACTCAGGATTCCACCTAAGGTCATATACTCTGTAAAGGCTTTGTAGGCCTATTTCACTGGGCAAGTTCTAGAACTCCTTTTAGGTATTCCAATCAGTTATAGGCTGAAGAC
>NW_006408608.1:5916216-5917429 GCF_000296735.1 Chrysochloris asiatica
AGTTGGAAAATTTGGACTTGGTGATAGAAATGATGCTGGAGAATGAATGATAGATTTCTGCAAGACAAATGATTTGTTTATTTCAAATACCTTCTTTAGACAGCATAAGAGACATAAGACAGCATAGAGACAGCATAGTTGAAAGCCTTTGCATCATCAATAAAGCACTGGAAGACCTCCTTTTTATATGTCAAGAAACTTGGAAGACTACATATTGGTCAACCAATTGGAAGAGATCCATATATGTGCCCATTCGAAAGAAAGATGACTCAATAGAATGCAGAAACCATACAGCAATATCATTAATATTACATGCAAGTAAAATTTTGCTGAAGATAATTCAAAAGCAGCTGTAACAGTATATCAACAGGGAGCTGCCAGAAAGTCAAGCAGATTCAAAAGAGAAGATGGGATGGCATCTTTGCTGACATCAGATGGATCTTGTGCTTCATTGACTATGCAAAGGCCATGACTGTGTGGATCATGACAAGGCTAGCCATGACTGTGTGGATCCTGACAAGGCTAGCCATGACTGTGTGGATCATGACAAGGCTAGCCATGACTGTGTGGATCGTGACAAGGCTAGCCATGACTGTGTGGATCGTGACAAGGCTAGCCATGACTGTGTGGATCGTGACAAGGCTAGCCACGACTGTGTGGATCATGACAAGCTATGGAACATATTGCGGAGAATGGGTATTCCAGGACTCTTCACTGTGCTCTTGAGGAACACATACATAGACCAAAAGGCAGTCGTTCAGACAGAACAAGAAAATACTGAATGGTTTTAAAATCAGGAAGGATGTGTGTCAGGGTTGTATCCTTTCACCATACTTATTCAATCTATATGCTGAGCAAATAATCTGAGAAGCTGAATTGTATGAAGAAGAATATGACAACAAGACTGGAGGAAGACTCATTAACAACCTGCAAAATGCAAATAACACAACCTTCCTTGCTGAAAGCAAAGAGGACTTGAAATACTTATTGATGAAGATCAAAGACTATAGCCTTCAGTATAGACTGCACCTCAATGTAAAGAAAATGAAGTCCTCACTTCTGGACCAATAAATTTTTGTTGTTGTTGTTAAGTGTCATCGAGTTGGTTCTGACTCATAGTAACCCTGCACAGGGTTTCTGAGGCTGTAAATCTTTACAGGAGCAGAAAGCCTCATCTTTCTCCCGTGGAACAGCTGGTAGTTTCGAACTGCTG
>NW_006408608.1:5917529-5923864 GCF_000296735.1 Chrysochloris asiatica
CGGGCTTACAAGTTTTCTCTAATCATGTTTCCCAACATTCCTTTCTATCCCACTCAAGTTTCTATTTTACAATAGTAGGTAAGGGAAACCAATATTCATAAGATAGTCAAGCATTTTAGTATTATTTCCCCTCTTCAAACTATGCCTAGATCCCTGTATCCCAGGACCCTGTTGTTTCAAGGTTGAGCATGCATCACTATTTACCTCTGTCCCACTTAGGCCATGCCAAACCTGTCTCAGTGTTCCCCTATCTATCTTGTTCTTCCACCTCCTCCCCCTTCTTGTATTGCCCTCCCCAACACCTGAACTAAACCCCTCACCCTAACCCCACTGTTGTGGTTACCTTATATTCTATTAACTCTTGCCTCCAATTAAGACAGCCTATTTTATCCTGTAATCTACCTGACCTTCTCACCACCTAGATCTCTGTTCCTCTGTGTTTACCTTCTTTCACATTGTAATTGTTTTGCTCATAGACTGACCTCCCAGATGCTCTGTTCTTATAATTTTATTCTGTTCTTGACTCTTCCATTTGTCAATTGAGTTCAGGGTGATGCTTCCACATACAACATTCTCTGGTTGTTGTCTGTTTTTGTCGGTTCTCAATTCATAGAACTTCCTTTAGGATGTTTTTCATAGCAGGGTTGACTTTGGCAAAATCCCTTAGCTTCTGTTTATCCTGGAATGTTTTGATTACACCATCGTATTTGATTGACACCTTTGCTGGATAGAGGATTCTTGGGTGGCAGTTTTTTTTCTTTCAGGATTTTACATATGTCTCACCATTGCCTTCTTGCCTGCATGATTTCTGCTGATAGATCCGAGCTTAATCTGACTTGCTTGCCTTTGTATGTAATGCTTCTCTTTTCCCTAGCTGCTTTCAGGATTTTGTCCTTATCTTTGATTTTGGAGAGCTTGCTTATTATATGACATGGTGATTGTCTATCCTTCCTGGGGTTCATTGAGCTTCTTGAATGCTTATCTTTTCACTTTTCAGAATGTTAGAGAAATTTTCTTCCAGCAGCTCTTCAACTATCTCTATTTGGACTTGTGTGATTCTTCCTGTTCTGGAATGCTGATAATTCTTAAGTTATTCCTCTTCATGTTGTCCAACAAGAATCTTAGACCTTCTTCAGATTTTTTCATCCTTTTTTCTGCTTGCTCTTCTATCTTAGTGGTATTGAGAGATTTGTCCTCCAGTTCATTAGTTCTGCCTTCCATTCTACTCTTTTGCCCTTTCAGTGTATTGTCTATTTCTGATATTCTATTTTTAATCATTTGAACCTTGTTCTGTAGGTTTTGAATGATTTTCAATGCTGTATCTATCTTATTTGCTTGTTCCTGTAGTGATTTCCTGACTTCTTCCTTATTTTTCTTAACTCCATTGTATAGAGTTTTGATATATTTTATAATCATTTTTCTAAATTCCTTCTTAGGCATTTCCAAAGCCTGCCCTTCTTCCAACATGGAGTGTAGGGCTACTTCCAGCTCATTTGCCTCAGTTACTTTATCTTGTTTCTGGACATGTGCTGATATGGTCATCTGTTTCTGTGTTTTGGGCATATTTAGGAGTTATCTGTGGCCTTAATATTTAGATGGGTGTATGTTTTGGTATTTTTTATGCTTTCTGATTGCTTCCAGGTAGATGTGATCAAGAGATGGGCTTCCCTTTTCACTCTTCTTCCTGAGAAATTTCAAGATGCCACTATTGGTCATTGTGTTGTAACTCAGGATTTAATTTTCAGCCTATTTCCTTTTCAGTTTGCCTGTCCTGCTCCACAATCCCCGATCAGGCTTTTTGCTTAGTGATAAACAGTTCAGGGCTGGCTGTTTTGCATTGCGATTTGCTTTTAAGTGGAAATTGTCACTTTAAATTTTGAGGAGATCTGTGTACATGTGTAGTAGAAACCTCTGGGAGTGGGGTGGGGTGTCCACTTGCTCAGGCACCCCCTCTAGTCACCTGAATGGAGGTGTACAGACAGCAGCGAGAGACCAATGAACAGATGGCAAAACAAAAGAGTGCCCACACCTTTATCTCCATGGTTCTGTCAGTTGTCCGTGGCTACTCTGATCCTTCCCCAGCTTGGTCTTGCCCAAGATGGCAGCTCCGGAACAACTGAGCATCTAAATTAGAAAGCAATGGGTTTCTTGCTTTTGCTACAAATTTTCCTAGCTGTAAGCCTTCTAACCTTTTAAATATTCCTTTATATGTGGTTCAGTGTTCTGGCACCATCCCCTGAGCCTACTTGGTCCAGTATTCTGTGTTGTTGGTGACAGAGCGCCTCACTGTACTTCTACCTAATCCGCTATCTTGTTTGTTCTCCCCAACTTGTTATTTTTATTGCTGTTGTTGGAGAACAACTCCCAATATTGGTGCAATCATTCGGGTCAGGGATGGGGGTGGGATCATGAGGATCACTGTTCTTGAATATGGTGTTGCTAGTCTCAGCAGACCTGTGATTTGAGCCCCAAAGGACACAGTCTTACAACTGAATTCAGTCTCCAGGAATGTGACTGGAAATGGGAAACCAACCTTGGGCTCCCTAGGACTCACCAGGAGAGACGATACCAGACAGGGATTTCCTCTCCATCTCATATAGGATCATGGAGAACTGTGGGAGGAGGTGGACACAGGATCAAGGGCTGAGCCCAGCTCTGAGGTCTTGGCTCTCAGGAAACCTTGAGGGATTTCCTCAAGAAGGAAGAGGGATGTGGGAGATGAGAGGTGGGAGGGGCGGGGTGAGGGTATCGAAACAGTCAGTGCCTAAAGCTAAAGAGAAACTCTGCTCTGTGTCCACAGTCTGTGATTGGTGCAGATGGTTAATACCCTCAGCTGCTAACCAAAGGATAAAAGTTGAAGGTTCTAGTCCACCCAGAAATGAAAGGTTCAGAAGAAAGGCTTGGTGGACTTCTTTTAAACAACAGTCATTATAAACTCTATGGAGTACAAAGAGTTTCCTTGAGTTGGAATCTATGGTTTGATATCTGGTGACTGTGTGTCCTGCCCAGCTTCTGCCCTCCTTCTGCTCAGAAGGAGGAAGCTGTGGCCAGACTTCGAAGCAGTGACCTTGTGTGCTGCTAGGAGAGGTGAGAACTGCTGCTTAATTGTGTGGAAATCCCCCGAGGATGGATGGTCTGAGGACTTCATTGTCTGGAACTCTCTTCTGGTTCCAGCTCTTTCACTTATTTTTCTTTTTCTTGAGGTATAATTTCTATTCATTGAGGTGTAGAAATCTCAAATGAACAGTTTGATGAATTTTTATAGATACACAGTCCTACCTCATTTCTTCATATTGCAGGGTTCTGTTTGTTTGTTTTTATGAATAGTCAGTTTGAGGCAACCCTGTGTCCAGGGCCATTTTCCCCACAACATGGGCTCACTTGGTGTCTCTGTGTCACAATTTGGTCATTTTCATAATATTTCTAACTTTTCATCATGCCATCGTTGCATACTTACTGTGAGGTGTACACATAACTTTTATATGCAGTGTTGTTATTGGTAAGTGACTTGGAGTCAGTTCTGACTCATAACAACCCTGTATAGGGTTTCTGTGGAGCGACTGGTTGGTTTGAACCACTAAACTTGCAGTTAGCAGTCCAGAGCTTACCCTACAGCACCACACCATGACTGGGAAACCAAAAAAAGTCCATGTCCCTTGCAATATTCACTTTATTGTGTGATCTGGCACCGAATCTGGAACTATCTCTGAAGTATTCCTGTACATACCAACATAGCCACTACCCAGATAAAAATCTAGAACATTCCCAAGAACCAAGAAGGCATCCTCCTATCTTCTCTCAACAATCTCAATTCTTACCTTCATCACCATAAATTAGTTTGGCCTATTCTTAAACACAATCGTGCAGTATATGTTCTTTTATCTGGCTTTTTCATTCAACATTATGTCTGGGAGATTCATCCAGAGTGCTGTCTACAGCTGGACTTCACTAATTTTTATTGCCGTATAATATTCCACTGTTCAACCATGCCATGGCTTATGTGTTCATGCTCCGGTTCATGGATTTTAGTTTCTTTTCTCCAGTTTGGGACTAATATGAAGAAAGCAGCTATGACTATTTTGCACATATCTTTTGGTACAGGGAAGCTCCTTCTGTCAGGAGCATATCCTTTTAGACATTGTATCTGAAAGTGCTCCAAGATAAAGGAGAAGGGAACTAGTGTGTTTTCTGCTTCCTTTCTCAACACCACCCCCCACCCCCATCTCTTCCCTCCTCTGGCTGCAGGGCGTGGGAGTCTGAGTAGAAAGCAGAGAGACAAGACCACAACAGATATATTTAGAAGATGCAGAAGCCCCACTTGCGTATAGCCTATAGCACTTCCCCTTCTGAATGGTCATCTGATCCTTTGCTGAAAATGTGTAGAAGAAATTTTCTGAACTTTCGGAGGTTCTCCTACTTCCCCTTTTAATGGTGCCCATTGCAGTCTTGAATGTCCAATGGTGGTGGTGGTGGTTATGTGCCGTGGAATCAGTGCCTACTCACAGCGACCTGTATAGGGTTTCCGAGGCCGTTTTTTTTTTCTTTACGGGAGAAGAAAGCCTCATCTTTATCCCACAGAACAGCTGGTAGTTTTGAACTGCTGACCTTGGGATTAGTAGCCTGATTCGTAATCACTATGCTACCAGAGTTCCTTGAAAATCTAATAGTAGCCAGCTAATCATCTTGGTTTGCCTGGGACTTTTCTGACTTTAAAACTGAAGTGACCCATCCTGGGAGTCTTCTCAGTTTGGGGCAAGTCAAGACGGCTTGTCATCCTAATCCAAGATGACCTAGCAAGTGTTCTGATATGTGAGCAGAACACAGTAATGGAGAAAAGGGACAGCCAAGCAGGCAGTTGGCACTTGAGAAATCTGTCATCAAGTTTGTTGTTGTAAACTGCCATTGAATTGGCTCCAACTCATGGTAACCTTAGGTATAATAGGATGGAACGTTGAGCCATTTTCATGGTCGTTGGTATATTTGAATCCAGTTGTGTCAATCCATCTTTGGAAACTCTACCCATTGAGGTTTCTTGGAATAATCTCATATTACGTAGGAGGGTGGGTTCAAACTCACTGGGGTCCAACTTTGGCTGTGTGTTAGGATCGTAAGGAGCTTTTAAAGAATAACTATGGGCTCCACCTCAGACCATTTGAATATGAATCTCTGGGGATGTGACCCTAACATTGTTGTTGGGTGCCACTAAGCTGGCTTTACTCATGGCCACCATATGTATAATAGAATGAAATGTTACCTGGTCCCATGTCATCCTTACAATTGTTGTCTGAGCCAATAACAGCTGCTAGGTCAAGCCATCTTATTGAGGGTCTTCCTCTTTTTTGTTGACCCTCTACTTTATCAAGCATTATAACCTCCTCCAGTGACTGGTCCCTCCCGATGATGTATCCAAAATAAGATACCCTCAATTCTAAGCTGCATTCTGGCTGCACTTCTTCAAGACAGGTTTGTTAATTCTTCTGTTAGTCCATGGTATATTCAATTTTCTTTTTTTGCCAACACCACAATTCAGAATGGTCAGTTCTTCTTTCGTTTACTTTTTTTCACTGTCTAGCTTTCACGTGCATATGAGGCCATTGAAAACACCATAGCTTGGGTCAGGCACACCTTAGTCCTCAAACTGATATCTTTGATTTGAAAGATTATAAAGAGGTCACTCATGGAAGCAGCAGTGAAGAAATCAAACGACATATCACATTAGGCAAATCTGCTGAACGAAACCTCTTTAAAGTCTTCAAGAGCAAAGATGTCAGTTTGAGGACTAAGGTGTACCTAACCCAAGTCATGGTATTTTCAATAATGTCATATGCATGAGAAAGTTGGACAGTGAATAAGAAGACTGTAGAAAAATTGATGCTTTTGAGTTATGGTTTTGGAGGAGAATATTGAAGGTTCCATGGGCTGCCAAAAGAATCAGCAGATCTGTTTTGGAAGAAGCGCAGCCAGAGTGCTCCTTGGAGGCCAGGATGGCCAAACTTTATCCCTCATACTTTAGACATATTGTCGGGAGGGATCAGTTGCTGGAGAAGGATATATGTTTGGTAAGGGGGAGGGTCAGAGAAAAAGAGGAAGACCCCCCAGAGAGGCGGATTGTCAAAGTGGCAGCATCAATGAGCTCAAGCATGGCAACAATTGTGTGGTTGGCCCAGGACTGGGCAGTGTTTCATTCAGTTGTGCATTGGGTCGCTATGAGTCGGTACCAATTCAATGGCACCTAACAACAACCACAGCATATATATCAGAAATGTTAAAATAATTGTAAAAACTCTGAGCTTTTGAAATGTTACTCTAGTGGATAACTATAAGATTACTATACT
>NW_006408608.1:5933434-5940290 GCF_000296735.1 Chrysochloris asiatica
TGGAACAGCTGGTAGTTTCGAACTGCTGACCTTGAGGTTAGCAGCCTGATTCATAACCACTATGCTACCAGAGCTTCTTGGACCAATAAATAGCATCATATAAATGGAGAAAAGATCAACGTGACTAGAGATTTGGATTTGCTTGGATTCACAATCAATGCTCACGAAAGCAGCAGTCAAGTAATCAAGCAATGTATTGCATTATGTAAATCTGCTGTAGAAGACCTCTTTTAAAGTGTTTGAGGACTAAAGCGTGTCTGACCCAAGCCATGGTATTTCCAGTAGCTTCATATGCATGTGAAAGTTGGACAGTGAACAAGGAAGACTGTAGAAGAATTGATGCATTTGAGCTATGGTGCTGGAGGAGAATATTAAAAATACCAGGACTGCCAAAAGAACAAAGAGATCTGTGTTGGAAGAAATACACCCAGAAAGCTCCCTAGAAGCCAAGATGCCAGACTACATCTCTCATATTTTGGTCATGTTATCAGGAGGGACCAGTTCTTGGGAAGGACATCATACTTGGTAAAGTGGGGGATCAGCGAAAAAGAGGAAGACCCCCAATGAGATGGATTTGCAGTACCTTCATCAGTGTGACAGGTTTTCCATCTGTTGGAGATACACATCCTAAAACAAAGACCAGGAGTAGAATCTACAGACAAACTGAAAAACTGAGCTATACTCATTTTACAGAGTCCTGCTGTGGCATCGTGGGTTAATGTGCTGGGCTGCAAAGTCAGTTTGAACCACAAGGTTGGTGGTTCAAGCTCACTAGTCACTCCTTGGAAACCCTATACAGGGTCGCTATGAGTCAGAACCAACTTGGTAGCACTTAACAACAACAACAACTCATTTTACTGAAAATAATTGATTGGACTCTACCACTTACGTTATCAGTTCTTCACATGTTGTTTTAAGCATATACGATGGGTTGCTCTTTCCTGTGTTACCATATTTTAAATTCTGACCTGCTAAAAATGGACCAAACTGAGGAACTAGCTCAAATAAAGCCCCCAAATTTTCATTTTGTTGGGGACCCAAACACTTTACTTTCCGTCTCAAAAAGATAGTCCATGTTCAGTGACTGTTACAGCTACAACAATGTGTTGTAAAATGGATTTCCAATACCAATGTTCTTTGTTACTTTGTGTTTCCAGTTCACGAGTTAAGCTACAATCATGTTTTTGGTTTAAATATGACAACATAAATTTCTATGAATTGAACTGTGTTCAGATTCATCAATCATGTTTGAGTTGTGCCATCATTAAGTTCATCTGTAGAAAATCAAGAATTAAAAGGTTTCGGATTGGATTGTTTGCAAACAAAACAATATACATATACCTACAGTAGTGTTTATGAATTGGACTGCTAATCTCACAGTCAGCAGTTCGAAACTACCAGCCGTTCTGCAGGAGAAAGATGAGACTTTCTGCTCCCGTAAAGATTTACAGCCTCGGAAACCCTGTACAGGGTCGCTATGAGTCGGAACCGACTCCACGTCACATAACAACAACAACAACAACAATAACAGATGGAAAACAATGTAGCCACCCCTTCTTATAATTTTCACCATTAACTTTGCAACCTAGAAATATAATCATGGTACAGAACTATGTTTCTCATCTGGAAATTTTTAACACAAGTTTTCAGGTGGTCTACTGTGATCCAGTAATTGACATCATTTGAAGCAAAACGATTTCACAAAGGAGGATCTATATTTCTGCTATTTATGGGGTCTGCAGATGTGACAATTTCAAATTCTACAATAGTTTCACTTTCTACGCCATTATTAATTTCTTTACTATGGCAAAATATATTTGAATTGTTATTAGTAATTTCAGTACTAGCAATGCTAGTGCAATGTGTACCCATTAAACTCCAGAATTCAATGGAAGGAGTCCTTCAAATGTATTGTTTTAAAAAGGAAGCTAATTTTGGGATTGTCACAAATCCTTGTCTTTTTATCTTCCGTGAGGTTTTCATTTTGAGTTCCACTTTAGTCATTACCATCTCAGTTTTATCTAGATATAAACTTATGCACTTTTAAAATTTGGTTCTATCCTAGAAAATAAATTTGAATAATTGAAAAAAGAAAAGTTATAAATCAAGTAAAATTCTTTAAAAAAAAAAAAAAAAAAAATCTCTAAAATAAAAAATTTAAAGTAATTGTTCAAATTTGGATATTAGCATAAAAATTACATTGGAAAGTTATTAAGTAAAAAAATTGATCTGGAAAATGTTCGTTAAGTCTGAGATCACCAAAAGGAATGTAGTTACAAGGCAATCCGAAATCATTTGTTGGTGGGTCTTCTGAAGTTCTCCACAAGTGTTTGTTTTCCATCGTGAAATAATACTTTAAAACGTGTGCACTCATGTCTGTCCTTTGAAATGGCGTCTTCACATTTCATTGGACTGCTACTGATACCTGATGGGGTGAAAGCATAGAGCAGGATGCAAAGACAAGTATTTTTGTTCAATCTGAAGGCGTGGTTTAGTTCACTTTGCTCAGGACCAGATACATCATGCGTCATGTGACTATAGTGTCGCTGGTGTGTTCTGATGTGGTCAACAAGAGATAACTGATTGTGAAATTATACTGGATCTGTTCAAAATGAAAAAGAAAATATAATTATCATCATATACAAAATTTGTAAAACGGTACCAATTTCATCTAGAGCTTTCCCACTTCCCTGTCTTTGAGGAGTTCACTTCTTCTGTGTCCTGTCTACTTGGCATCTTTGAGTCTTTCCTTTGGACAACTTTTTGTTGTTGTTGTGAAGTTCCGTTGAGTACATAGTGACCCTGTATAGGGTTTCCAAGGAGCGGCTGGTGAACCTGAACTGCTGACCTTGCGGTTCACACCAGGACTCGTAGGACAATTAGTGTCCCTGCTTTCTTGATGTGTTTACTTTGCTGTGATAGTTCAGGTCTGTGTCAGCTGGACTGGTTCAGGATTTTCAGTGGATTGGCAGTTAAGATGTATGTGTCCTCCATGATGAGATTTAACATGGAAGTCCTGGTGTGGCGCTGTGGGTTAATGTGCCAGACTGCAAAGCTGTTTGAACTGCAAGGTCAGCGGTTCAAGCTCACCAGTGGCTCCTCAGAAAACCCTACACAGGGTCACTATGGGTCAAAACCGACTCGAGGCAATTAACAATCAACTCTATAATGAGAGCTGCTATGAGCAGCCAACATTTGAAAGGAAGTTTCCTTCAGGGCATGGCCTGCTTCCATTATATTAGACATTCAGGCAAAACTTGCTTTCGGTTGGGTCTGGATTTGGCATCTGGCTGGTCCTCTGACCTCCGGCTTTTTGGACTTGACCCAGTGACCTGCTTTTTTACCTACTCGTCCTGGGAGTCCTCAGAAGCCTGCCTTATCACCTGCCAGACCTGTCTGCCTGCCTGCTGCCTGACCTGCTGATCTTGGTTCATCTGACATGAACTTGGGACTCTCCCACCTCTGCAACTGTGTGAGCCATTTCCTTACTATAAACTTCTCTTTATATAAACGGATATAAGTTTCATTGGTATTGCTTCGCTAGAGAACCCAGCCTAAGACAATTGCTTAGGGTTTTCTCGGCTGTGCTCTTTATAGGGGCAGATCTTTCTTTTGTGGAGCCACTGAATGGGTTTGAACTGTCAACCTTTAGGTTAACAACTGAGCACTTAACTGATGTTCCACCAAGGTTCCTTAAGGTAATGAATCCCACCCACTGTTATCGCGAGTCAATTCCAAGTCATAGCTACCCTACAGGACAGAGTCAAACTGCCTCTTGGGGTTTGCAAGACTGTAAATCTTTACAGAACCAGATAGCCACATCTTTCTCCTAAGGAGCAGCTGGTGGGTTCTAACCACTGGCGTGGTTAGCAGTCCAATTTGTAATCTATTTTGCCACGAGGGGTCCAAGGTAATAAGTAGCAATCTCAACTCCATCTGCAACCTTGAGTCTCCATATAACCTGATATATTCACAGGTTCCTGGGATTAGGAAGTGGACATTCTTGGGGGGTCATTATTCTGTGGACACAGACTTCATCCAACTACTCATCATAACATGCCCAGAGGTCTCCCCTTCCGGACATCCCATATGTGGCTGTCAGTTTGTCCCTATGATATCCTATACACCCCCTACCCTAAACTGGAGAAATGGAGAGGCTCCCTCCAGTGTGCCCAAGTGCCAGGAGGAAGCCTTATGTATTCTGTAGGTATGTGAGAAAGAGGCAGGTGGCTGTTCACGGTGAAGTTTATGGCCATTCTTGAGGTTCCATAACTTTGACACCCTCGGGGCTTCCACATGATATGTGGCATTGTTTTATAGCCTCCTTTGCCTGGGAACAATGGTCTGTAAATAGGACCTGCTGCCTCGGCTTGGGTGTCCAGCTCTGGGAGGCCACCTGCCTGCCACCCCCTCAGAGGAAGAGAAACAGCTGGCGGCTCATTTTGTGCTGCATGAAAGGAGGCAGATTGGTGGTCTGACTGACATAGTTCCTCAGTCCACCAGCCCACCTTTGCACAAGGTGACCAGCTCCGGATTTGGGTCCCCTGGAATCTGATTGGGCCCGTGTAGATTCTAAGCGGTCCTGAGCCCAGCCTCTATTTGGGGAGGGGTGGGGAGATGGGAGGGATGGAGGAGGGCATTTGCCCACCCAAAATGCTTTTCTTGCTTTCTGTGGGGAAGCAAAAATAAAACACATTTCTTTCGGGCTGCAGAGAGGGGATAGGGATTTAAGGGGCTCTGCCCCTGTGAAACCTGAGTCTATAGAGTCTGGGTTCCTGGGGGCAGCAACGGTGGGTGGTCTCAGCTGGACTCTGATCCTTGCTTGTCTGACCTGAGCTAATGAGCATGTATCGTCTCGCCATCTAGTGGTAAGTGGTGGGACTGCAAGCTGTCGATTGTTAGGTGACCTGGAGTAGATTCCCACGCATGGTGGTGGTGCGCGACCCTGTGTAGGGTTTCCGAGGAGCTGCTCCTAGGTTTGAACTGCCAATCTTGCGGTTCAAACCAATTGTGCGGTCCAGTTTTTATCCTACAGCGCCAGACCAGCAATCCTGGTCTTCAAATAAGTGTAGAAGCAGAAAACTTTGTGTTGTAGGAGGCTGGCCCTAGGTCAACATTATCTACATCCGATTTGGTCCTCTCATAGCCCTAGCTATGCCACAGAATAATCCAAGGAGGTTTTAAGACATATGAGAGCCTTCAAAAAGTCCATGAACTTTTGAAGCCCCCTTGTATATGTACTCGAGCCCCTCCCCACATTGACTGCTTCAGAAACTCTGCATTTTAGCTTTAGAATGTTGGTCCCCAGACTCCACCTCTAAACTCACAGGGTTTTGGACAGGATCTGGGGATGTGAATCTTTAACAAGGGTCCTTTCATGATTCTTGTGGGCAGCTTGACTTCAACACCACTGACTCACAGGATAAATGAGTCCATTGTGTGCTGTGGATTATTTTTTAAGATGATGTTTTTCATTTGGTTGTATTACCAGAAGCATGATGTCCAAGTTAAGGAAGGATATAATACAGTGGTATAGAGTGCTTGGGTTTGAATCCTACTTCTGCTACTACCAGTGTGACCCTGGCAAATGTCTTAACTTCTTCCATCCTCAGTTTCTACATCTGTAAAGTGGGGGTAAGAATGTTCCTCTTGCAGGGTTGTTGTGAGGCTTCAACCAGATCATGTAAAGTGTTAGTGACAGCCCAGTTCCTAGGAAGTGTGTGCTGTATTAACAATTCCACTGTTCAAATATATTGGGAGCACTGTGTCTTCTTTCAGGGGCACATTTATAAGGGGCATTGACAAATGGAGATAGAGAGGGAAGGAGACAGAAAGGTAATGGGGAGGAGATCATGAAGAAAAGCTGAAGACCTCCAGGAGTAACTGCATCCTTTGACATGAGACCAGAACTGGATAGTGCATAGCTGCCATTGTTGAACATTTTGATGAAAGATTCTGTAAAATGATTCTGATCAAAAGGGGAAAAATGTTGAACAGAAATTCAAATTGTCATAGACTCCAGACTTTCTGAAGGAGCAATGGTAGCATAGTGGTTACAAACTGGGTCAATGGTTACAAACTGGTTACAAAAAGGAGCAATGGTAGCATAGTGGTTACAAACTGGGTTAATCTCAAGGTCAGCAGTTCAAATTACCAGTGGTTCTGCAGGAGAGAGATGAGGTTTTCTGCTCCCATAAGGATTTACAGCCTCGGAAACCCTGTACAGGGTCGCTATGAGTTGGAACCGACTCCACAGCACATAACAACAACAACCAGACTTTCTGGAATTGTGGAGGATGAATGAACCCTGAAGCCATTGCCCTAAGATAGTAGTTAAACCCCAAACAAGAACTATCTCCTAAAAGTTGTTAAACCCAAAACAAAAAAGTATGCTCTTTTCAGAACTATTTTTTAAATAAGCGCTCTTGAATCAAACTTACAATAGCAACTCAAAAGATTAGATCAGGAGCAGTGAATTTATGTTATTGTTAGGTGTCATCGAGTCGGCACCGACTCATAGCGACCCCATGCACAGCAGAACGAAACACTGCCCAATCCTGGGCCAACCTCACTGCCGCTGCCACACTTGAGTCCATAGATGCTGCCACCTGGTCAATCCATCTCGTTGGGGGTCTTCCTCTTTTTCTCTGACCCTCCACCTTACCAAACATGATATCCTTCTCTAGCGACTGTTCCCTCCTGACAGTATGTCCAAAGTATGAGAGACGAAGTTTGGCCATCTTGGCCTCTAAGGAGCACTGTGGCTGCACTTCTTCCAAAACAGATCTATTGGTTCTTTTGGCAGTCCATGGCACTTTCAGTATTCTCCTCCAACACCACAACTCAAAGGCATCAA
>NW_006408608.1:5940390-5943565 GCF_000296735.1 Chrysochloris asiatica
ACCCATATTGACACTGTACAGGATTTCCGAAGAGTAGCTGGTGAGCTTGAACCGCCAACCTTGCAATCAAACTGCTTTGCAGTCTGACACATTAACCAACAGTACCACACCAGGACTCCATATATAATTTTTTGTAATGCTTTATTTCTTAAGGTGGGTGGTGGATATATGAATATCCCTTCTATTTTTTATTTTATTTATTTTGTAGTTGTTGGGGACCCATTAATTTATAGCATGAAAAATCTAAGCTAAGACCCTGCTTTCCATCATAGATCCATACTATGAGGTCATCTTGGGGTACCTGGGGCCTCCCAGAGGTGTGAGAAAATGAACATCTCAGGCACCCCATGATCATTCTGCAGCAGGTACTTGATCCAAGAATTCTTCCATGAATCTTAAACGACTTCATTACTAGACATTCTCATTTTCCTGTGAAATAATGTGATCTTTCCTCAGACCTTTCCTCAGACCTTACTCCTTGTGTTGACCTGAGAATGATTCTTTCCTTCCTTGGTGTGGAGTTCCACAAACAACTTGAGCTTCTTTAGCATCATGACTGCCCGGAGGAGAAAAGGTGATTCCAGCTTTATTTACCTAAAGACACAACAGTTGTCGTTGTACCCTGAATGTCCCTGCCTGTAATATCCACAAAGTTCTCTGGGAGCTCCCCAGTCCACACCTAATGACCTGGTCACAGTCCAAAGGTTCCCTTGTCACTTTGTGACTTGGAATCAAAATATATATTTTATAGCAACCATGTTAACGAAACTAATTGGTTTTCCAAGCTAGCCCACAAATACCTATTGGGTTCATAGGAATAATTGTAGAATGCATCAGAACAATGAGAAAAGTTTTTCATAAGCTTTTAGATAGAAAAAATAAAAGTGAATTCCAGAGTTCATAGAATTTACATAGTAAGGAAAGTATTTATAGCTCTCTTAATCTGTTTGTGTGTAATACACTTATATCTTTAATATTTTTTCTATTTTCTATCTTCCAAATCCATTTAGTTTCCTAAACCAGAAAACTGTTAATACAGGTTAAGGTTTTCGAGTTGGTTCTGATTCATAGCAACCCTGTACAAGGTTTTCAAGGAGTGGCTGGTGAGTTTGAACCACCAAGCTTGCAGTGCAGTGCTTATCCTACAGTGTCACACCAGGACTGCATTAGTATGGGTTGTTGTTGTTGTTGTTAAGTACCATCAAGTCAGTCCCGACTCATAGCTACCCTGTATAAGGTTTTTGAAGAGCAGTTGGTGAATTTGAACTGCTGACCTTGTGGTTCTAAGTGACCTTGCAGTCCAGTGCTTTATCCCACAGTGGACTCTACTAGGGCTAAGAGGAGGCGCCTTCTGATGTTGCCATTGTAAGCCATTTCTGATGCAAATTAAATCCCTTTTTGCATTTTATGCGTGTGTTTTAGTTATTATTATTATTACCTTGGCAGTTCAAACCCATCCAGCGGCCCTGTGTGGGAAAGACGTGGCGTTCTGTTTCCATCAAGATTATAGTCAAGAAAACCTTAAGAGCAGTTCTACCCTGTAAAGTGGGGTTTCTATGGGCCAGAATAGACCCAACAACCCCCAACAACAACAACAACCATAAGTGGTTGGTTCTTGTATGGTGTGAATGGCATCGGCACTCTTGGTTATTGATTGCATACCATCTATATTATTTTCTTGTAATGGATTGTTCTGGGGAGTGTGATGATCTCTTTGCCAAGTAGTTTTGCAGTTTCCATCCCTGAGGATGAAGACTTGCTTGCTGAAAGTGAAGATGACTTAAAATACTTAGTGATTAGGATCAAAGATCACAGCCTTTGGTATAGATTGTATCTCAATGTAAAGAAAACAAAAATCCTCACCACTGGACCAATGAACAACATTATTATCAATGGAGAAAAGATTGAAGTTGTCAAGGACTTCATTCTTCTTGGATCAACTATCAACACTTATGGAAGCAGCAGTCAAGAAATCAAACGATGTATTGCATTAGGCAAATCTGCTGCACAAGACCTTTTTAAAGTGTTGAAGAGCAAAGATGTCAGCTTGAGGACTAAGGTGTGCCTGACCCAAGCCATGGTATTTTCTATAACCTGATATGCATGCAAAAGCTGGACAGTAAATAAGGAAGACTGTAGAAGAATTGATGCTTTTGAGTTATGTTGTTGGAGGATAATACTGAAAGTGCCATGGGCTGCCAAAAGAACCAACAGATCTGTTTTGGAAGAAGTGCAGCCAGAGTGCTTCTTGGAGGCCAGGATAGCCAAACTTCATCTCTCATACTTTGGACATATTGTCAAAAGGGACCAGTTGCTGGAGAAGGATATTATGTTTAGTAAGGTCAGAGAAAAAGAGGAAGACCCCCAGCGAGATGGGTTCAAGTGTGACAACAATTATGAGGTTGGCCCAGGATCAGACAGTGTTTCGTTCTGTTGTGCACAGGGTTGCTATGAGTCAGTACTGATTTGATGGCACCTAACAACAGCAACATCCCTGAGAAGTGCTGGGAAAGCTACATTGGAAAAAGACACATGCCTGGATTCCCGGTTACAAGTTAACATGTACTAATGAAATACATATTACTTGGATCCATAATCAACACTCACTGAAGCAGCAGTCAAGTCAAACGACATATTGCATTGGGCAAATCTGCTGCACAAGACCTCTTTAAAGGGTTCGAGAGCAAAGATGTCAATTTGAGGATTAAGGTGCACTTGACCCAAGCCATGATATTTTCAATTGCCTCATATGCACATGCATAGAAGAGGCGATGCGTTTGAATTATGGTATTGGGGGAAAATATTGAAAGTACCACAGACTGCCAGAGTGTAGCCAGAATGTTCCTTAGAAGCAAGGATGAAATTTTATCTCTCATACTTTGGACATGCTCTCAGGAGGGATCAGTCCTTGGAGAAGGACATCATGCTTGGTGAAGTTGATGGTCAGGGAAGAAGAGGAAGACCACCAATGAGATGGATTGACAGAGTGACAGCAACAATAGAAAAAAAAGTAACAATTGTGAGGAAGGTATAGGACCGGGCAGTGTTTCCTTGTGTTGTACACAGGGTTGCTATGAGTCAGAACTGATTTGACAGGACCTAATAACAACTGTTTGTTTGTTTGTTTTAACCACTATACTACCAGGCCTTCCTTGAAGATGGTGGATCAGGTAAA
>NW_006408608.1:5944245-5954811 GCF_000296735.1 Chrysochloris asiatica
GCACTTTCAGTATTCTCCTCCAACACCACAACTCAAAGGCATCAATTCTTCTATGATCTTCCTTATTCACTGTCCAGCTTTTGTATCCATATGAGTTTATTGAAAATACTATGGCTTGGGTCAGGCGCACCTTAGTCCTCAAGCTGACATCTTTTATGTTAATGGGGGAGAAATGGTTGTCCAGCTCAAAGAACGCAATCAGTGTCATTGAATTGTACATATAGAAATACATATTCTCAGCAACAACAATAAAACGAAATTTTTTAAAAAGAAGAGATGAGAGTTCTGGAGGAGGTTTGAGGGTGGGTAATAGAGGCAAGGAGGTGTTTGAAGGCAGAGGTGAGGAATTAGATTGCGCTGGATTGTATTACGGAACAGCCACTAGACTTGTGTTTGACTGAATCACTAGGAACTATACCTAGCCAGGTTGACACATAAAAAGAACTATCTCAATGATGTTGGCCCCAGTCCTTGGTGTTGGGCTGACTCTATTGTGAACTAGAACCAGAGTGGTCCCATACTGAAATCCCATCAGGGAACTGAGAGAGGGGCAACATTGGTTGGGTGGTGTGGCAGCAAAGAGACCCGAGGTGGCATCTTCTTTAGGAAGGCACCATTGACTTCTGACTCTGTAATATCACAGACCCAAAGGGACCCTAGGACATCTCTAGTGAGGAAGGTTGAATCTGTGAAAAACAACCAAAGAAGTTGACATTGTTTTATCCTTCCAAATTGCTATTTAAAAAGCAGATAGAGACTTTGAAGTGCAGGGGAGGCCCTGACTGTGCATACACATGCTTGTACATGGGTATGCACATGTGTGCTAAGTAGGGGTTGAGGAAAGGTGACATATTTCAATCCATAACAAATTATGTCCTGCCAAAATATGTTGAAAATTCTAACCCCTCTGCCTTCAAGTGTTGGAAACATTGATAAACTGTAATACCTCTGCTAACTCACACATTTGAATGGGATATATGAGTTATATATATATACATATGTATATGTATATATATGTTGTTGTTAAGTGCTGTCATGTCAGTTCTGACTCATAGCAACCCTTTTCCGAGGAGCGGTTGGTGGTTTTGAATGCCAACCTTGTGGCTCAACTTGACCTTGAGGTGCAGGCCACACCAAGACTCCATATGTATATATATTGTTGTTGCTATGTGCAGTGGAGTTGGTTCCGACTCATAGCAACCCTGTACAGGGTTTCCGAGTCTGTATATCTTTATGGGAGCAGAAAGCCTCATCTTTCTCCCACAGAGCAACTGGTACTTTCAAACTGCTGACCTTGAGGTTAGCAGCCCAGCTTGTGACCACTACGCTACCAGATATATATATGCCTGGTGTGACGCTGTAGGATCAGCACTGGGCCATAAATCACAAAGTCGCTAGTTCAAATCCACTAGCTGCTCTTAGAAAACACTATACACAGTTGCTATGGGTTGGACCCAACTCAATGACACTTAATGACAATATATACCTATGCTGTTGAGTCAGGTCTGACCCACAGCAACCCTGTACAGGGTTTCCAAGGAGCAGTTAGTAAGCTTTGCACTTCAAACTGACCTTGCAGTCCAGTGCATTACCCACAGTGCCACACCAGTACTTTATTTATATAAATGTATATATATGTGGAGTTTTTCTGTGGCACTGTAGGGTAAGAACTAGACTGCTAATCACAAGGTCAGAGGTTCAAACTCACCAGCCACTCCTTAGACACCCTATATAGGATCACTGTGAGTCAAAACCGACTTGATGGCACTTAACAACAACAACATATGTGTGTGTGTCTGTCTCAGCTATCCGTGGTGTAACTTCTTTTTAAACAATATCCATCAATTTCTTAAAAGAAAATCAGTCTGAAATGCATTCATATTTATTAATTTATTTCTTCAAGGAATTGTTCCATTTCCTTACACAGAGATACATTAAATATTCTTTGTTGTTGTTGTTTAGTGCCGTCGAGTCGGTTCCGACCCATAGCGACCCTGTACAGGGTTTCCGAGGCTGTAAATCTTTACGGGAGCAGAATGCCTCATCTTTCTCCCGCGGAGCGGCTGGTAGTTTCGAACTGTTGGCCTTAAGGTTCGCAGCCCGATTCGTAACCACATTAAATATTCTAATAAAATATAAATGTAATGTTCTGATAAACACTTTTTCTTGCTTTCTTGGAAGACCAATTTAGAAACTCACTTTTGCAAAACAGAAACATATTGAATTTTGCATCATCTTAATGTGCCTAATAGGAGTCCCGGTGAGGCACTGCAGGATAATGTGCTGGACTGCAAGGTCAGTTTGAGCCACAAGGTTGGTGGTTCAAATCCACCAGCCGCTCCTCGGAAACTCTATACAGGGTTGCTATGAGTCAGAACTGATTCGACAGCACTGTTAAACAACAACAATGAGCCAAATATCTCATTTATTAGCACATATAGCATAATATCAAGCACAGTGTCCTGTACTACAGACAATACAAAAGGAAATTCACTTGATACATAAATTTAAATGTTTTGTGTTTTTTTAAAATTAATATTTCATTAATATTAATATAAAAATTAATATTTCCAGAATTTGTGGGCATTTGATAAGTATTAAATTATTATCTATGTTAATAGTATAGTAAATGTATAGTAGACTCTAAGAAACTCTGGTAGCATAGTGGATTATGAACTGGGTTGTTAACTGAAAGGTCAGTAGTTCAAATCTGCCAGTTGCTCTGTGGAAGAAGGGTGAGATTTCTTGCTCCCATAGACTTACAGCCATGGAAACAGACCATATGGACCACCATGAGTTGAAATGGACTCAGTGGCACACAGCCACCACCAACCCCACCAGACTGTGTCTGTGTATATGCCAAACATTTTAAAAATACATTTTGAATCATGACAGTGATTATAGCCCCCACAGCATTCTTCCTACTTCCTGTGCCTACTTTTCCATTTGTCCTTCTTTCCCACCCCTCCCTGCCTTCTGAGGTTGTATGATTGTTCTAAGAAGCGCATACCTGGTGTTACTGTTCACCCTGTAGGTCTGTCTATTGTTGGCTGAAAGTTGAACCATTAGAATGAGTTCAGTTCCAGGCATGAAGAGTGACTAAGGGTCATAGTCTTGGAGGTTCCACTGTTCTCTGTGAGATCAGCAAGCCTGGTCTTTTTTTATGAGTTTGAGTTTTGTTCCACAGTTTTCTCCCACTCTGTCTCAGATGTGATTCCTTTCAGAGCAGCCAGCAATGGTAGGAGAGCACCATCTAGTTCTTCTGGTCTCAGGGTAACGGAGGCTGATATTCACTTGGTCCATTAGCTTTTGGACTAATTGTTTCTATGCATCTTTGATTTTCTTCACATTTTTTTGCTCTAGACAAGAAGAGACCAATAGATGTACCTTGGATGGCTGCTGACAGTTTTTGAGAGCTCAGTCACTACTCACCAAAGTAGGATGTTTTAGAATGCTGTCTTTATAGGTTATATTGTACTAACTGACCATGATGTCCCCTGAGACTATGATCCTGGGTCTTCTGGATCATTCTCTTACGACATTTGGTTATGGCTAAGAAGTTTACATACCATACCTCAAACATATTTAAAGTTAAAGCTATAAATAGTATTTATAAAACTTAACTGTGCATAAATGCTATATAGTTTAAAAAGTAACTTGATTGAATTCATTATAATGGTTGATTGATTTGAGTTTTATGTGCCTTCTGGGACTAGCTGGTTGTTTATCAGGACATGAGAAAGCACATGTGCTTGTATGCTGACCCAGAAACACCAGACTAGAAGGGTCAGCAAAACATGGATGTACAAGGTGATTCTCTCAAAATGGATCTGTTATCTATTAATATCATCCATCTGTGCCCAGTAACTGCTTATGTTGGATCCAGTAGCATATTGGGTGAATATAGCAAGAGCTGGACTAGCGAGTCCACCCCATTACTTGTTTATTGGAAAGAAATAGTATTCTCTATTCTTCCAACAGACCCACTGAAATAAGGAGCTTCAATTACACAAGAGGGCATCATGGGAAACAGATGTCAACAAAGGTGTTGAAGCAGTAGGTAGCTCATAGCTGAAATAACCTTGCGTGTTGATGCCCTTGTGACCCTGCATGAACCCTCGTGACCCTGTATGAACTTTATTTCCGGCTGCCACATTATCACACACTGAGCTAGTATCATGGTACCTTCCAGTTCCCTTCCACCACGATGCTCCATTTCCTTTGTGTTCTGTCTGCTGGGCGTCTATGGGCCTGTGCTTTGGACAACAGATGCTCCTGTTTTGTTGATACCCAAGTCTGGTGCTAACCTTGCTTATTGGGTAATCCGTCCCAGGCTGGCTTATCCAACTGCTGTGAGGCTCCTTCAGGCATTTGCTGGGAGGCCTTGGACAAGAGTCTGAAACTTCCTACTTGTTTCCCATTGTTTATTTTTCTTAAATAAGATGAGCTTGTTGGGGATCTGGTGTGAGATTCGCTATTACAAGTGCCCACTGAACCAGGTTATTCGAGTTCCTAAATTATGACCTTGTTCTAAATCAGAAGCTCACAGAATTGTCTTTACTCTTTAACCCTATAATTTATGGAACAATTTTCTGCCAGGCTGAGAGAGTGAATGCAGCTTCCAACAAAGCTTACCCAGGAGGAGGGCTCTTCCACCCTGGGAACATCCAACTTCAGGATGTTTTTTTTCATTACAAACAGCTGGGTGTGGCTGGTGGGCCAGCCTCAGACCAGAGCAGCAGGTTCAGTGAGTGTGAGCCCAGATTCCAGGTGTCCTCCATGTGTGGGATCATGGGGGAGATCTATGCTACTGCTCTGTGCCTCATTTTCCTCATCTATCAGATGAAAAACCAATCATGTTTCCCCAAGGAGGGTTATAGTGAGGATTTAATGAGCAAATATATGTAAATCTGTGATTCTTGATTGGAGGATGATTTTGTGTCACAGGTAGCACCTGGAACATCTGGGGATAGTTTGGGCTATAGTTTATCACAACTGGGGTGTGAGGGTGGGCGAAGGTGCTGATGGATCTGGTAGGTAGAGTCTAGAGATGCACAGTGCACAGGACACCCACAAACAGAGTTATCTGTAAAGGACACAGGAGGCATCACTTAACATTGAATGTTATTGTTAAGAGCTGGTGAGTCGCTTCTGACCAATAGCGACCCTGTATAGGGTTTCCAAGGAGCCCTGGTGAGTTTGAACTGCCAACCTTGCAGTTCAAACGACATTATAGTGGAGTGTTTAGCCTAGAGTGCCACACCAGGACTCCACATTGGCTGTTACCAGTCTCTATTCTCATTTCTGGAGCTTGATTTCTTTCTCTTTCTCAGTATCAGGGGGCTCTCCTCCCCTGGGGTCAGGATGTAGCAAGTAGGAACCATCTGTGGGGAAGAGGAAGAGTGCCTGGGTCACATTACAGAATTCCACAGTCATGTGATCCCTAAGAGCTTGCTGCAAAATCAGTGAGCACCACCCTCTCAGGACTAGCCTCACCTCTGTGGGCTTCTAACCTAATCCCAGCCAATGCCATTCTGCCCTGAGATTTGCTCAAACACCACAGAGATTGCTCATCTTGGAGACTGTGTCTTGTGGCCATTTTACCCCAGTTAGGGACAAACTGAGAATGAGCCTAGAGAAAGCAAAGCCAAGAAATGAAGGAAGGTGAAAATCTTGAAGAACTCTGGATTCAGCCATAGACCTAGACTGTTCTTTTCATATACCAATATTGCTGTTAGGTGCTGTCAACTCAAAGCAACTCTATGAACAACAGACCAAAATACTGCTCAGTCCTGTGCGACTCTCACAATTGTTACTATGGTAGAACACATTTATGCAGCCACTGGGTTAGTCCATCTAATTGGGGATCTTCCTCTTTTTCACTAACCCTCTACTCTACCAAGCATGATGTCCTTCTCGTGGGATTGGTCACTCCTGATAACATATCAAAAGTAAGTGAGACAAAGTCTCACCATCCTGGTTCTAAAGAAATTCTTGTTGTACTTCTTCCAACACAGATTTATTCATTCTTCTGGCAGTCCTTGGTATAGTCAATATTCTTGCGAATACCATAATTCAAAGACATCAGTTCTTCTTGGATTGTCCAGCTTTCACATATGTATGAGTCAACTGAAATTACCATGGTTTAGCTTGTTGTTAGGAACCATAGAGTCGGGTCTGACTCATAGCAGCCCCATGCACAACTAAACACTGCCTGGTCCTGGGCCAACCTCACGTTCATTGTTATGCCTGAGCCCATGCTTCTGCCACTTTGCCAATCCATCTTATTGAGGGTCTTCCTCTTTTTCTCCAACCCTCTACTTTACCAAACATGATATCCTTCTCCAGTGACCAGTCCCTCATGACAACATGTCTGAAGTATGAGAAACTAAGTCTGGCCATCCCTGGCTTCCAAGGAGCACTCTGGCTGCACCTTTTCTGACACAGATCTGTTTGCTCTACTGGCAGTCAATGGTACTTTCAACATTCTCCTCAATCACCCTAACTCAAATGCACCAGTTCTTTGATGGGCTTTCTTATTCACTGTCCAACTTTCACATGCCTATTAGTTTATTGAAAATACTATGGTGCGAGACTCTACCCAGAGAAACATTGATGGCAGAGATGGAGGCAGAGATGATGATGTGGAGATGGAGCGACTGGGGACTTTAGACGCAGAGAAGGAGAGGGGTTGTGTGCTGACGACCAGGTGCAGGCTTGCAGGGTATACCATTTGGTTGGCTGATGATGCATGAAGGGGATTGTAACCATGGCAATGAAACATATGATAGGATAAATGTAAAGCTAATGTCCTCCCATGTAAACTATCACATAATTCACTATAAAACATTAAAAAAAAAAGACTTTGTGTGGTCAATAAAGTACAGGTAAACTTCTTTCTGGTAGTCTCTGCTTTCAGCTTGAGTTAGGTGCACGTTAGTCCTCTAAGTGCCATCTTTGCTTTCTAACACTTTATTTGTTTATTTATTTTAATGCTTTATTGTGAATTATGTGATAGTTTACATGGGAAGACATTGGCTTCACATTAATCCCATTGTATATCGTTTCCTTGCCATGGTTACAATCCCCTCCATGCATCATCCATCAACTAAAGGGTATACCCCGCAAGCCTGCCCCCCAGTTGTCAGCACATAGCCCCTCTCCCTCTCCGTGTCCAATGTCCCCAGCCGCTCCATCTCCCCATGTCATCGTCTCTGCCTCCATCTCTAACATCACTGCTTCTCTGGGTAGGGTTCCGTTCTCCACTCTTTTCCCTTGATGGTCCCAGGGACCTCTGCTCCTAGACTGCAAAGCTAATCACTCCCCTCCCTTTGCCACAAAACGTCTACCTTTACATTTCCAGCCCTTACAATCATATAACAATTATTCACTGTTGTATCATAAGAACTCTATCCCCATCTCCTTTCATCAGCCCTGCCTAGACAGATTGGATACTATTCAGTGGAGATTCTACCTTCCTCCACACCCTCTTGTCTAGGTTCCCTCTTGAAAGCTTGTAAACCAGTCACTTCTTGCCTCTGTAGCCCCACCCCCCATTCTGGGTAGCCAATGTCCAAGTTGCCAATCCCTGTCCTCTCTGTGTGTGGAGGGGGTGGGAATGATCCCCGCTGTGAAAATTTGTTCCCTCTTTTGAGCTACTGCTTCCATAGGTGTAGGTCAAGTTCATCAAATTGTATCAGATTATTCTTTTTTCCCTCTTTTTTCTTTTTCTGCCTGAGCTCTGATCATCCAGTCACTGAAGTCAGGTCAAATGGGTATTATCTGCAAGTGTGGGTGTTCTTATGCATATGCCCTCTCTTCTTATCAGCTGGACGCTTCACTCTCCACTCTAGTCCTCTGTGGCTATGTCACTGATCTGGGTCCAAGAGTCCCCTGGACTTGCCACACTGCTGGCCAATCAGGTCTCCATCCGGGTTCACAGGAGTCTATTGAGCGTTGTAGGGCTTAGCTTGCAGCTTCATTGCTGCTTTTCCCTCACTTGCCCTTACTGGTGATGAATGTGGTCACCATTCAGAGCATGTATTCCCATTGAGTCTTAGTCTTAGAAGGGGGTTTGCCCTAAGGGGACCTGACCACTTTCCTTGATGTCTCCTGGGCAAGCCACTTGTTTGTTCTTGTAGTAATCAGTTGGTCTGCCTATATTGTTTTGTATCTTTCCTGTCAGTGTTTCTTTCAAGAAGTATCTTCTGTTCTTCTAGATGCTCCAGGCTGGTCTGCTTGTTATTTCAAATGGAAAATTCCCATCTCTGAAGATTCTGGATACTGTTCAGGATTCCACCTATGGTCTTATGTAATGCAGAGGCTCTGCAGGAGGCCTGTTTCACTGGACACGTTGTCGCCCCATTTTAGGTATTCCAATCAGTTATAGGCAGAAGACGGACTTACAAGCTTTCTATGGTGATATTTCTGGCTATTCCTTTCTCTCCACCTCAAGTGTCTATTTTATAGTGGGCTCTGTTTGCATAGTGGTTACGAATCGGGCTTCGAACCTTAAGGTCAGCGGTTTGAAACTACCAGCGGCTCTGTGGAAGGAAGATGAGGCTTTCTGCTTCCATAAAGATTTACACCCTTGGGAACCCTGTACAGGGTCGCTATGGGTCGGAACCGACTCGACGGCACTTAACAACAACAATGCCAGGGAAAACAAGATTCAAACACAAGCATCTTAACATTATTTCCCTCCTTTTCACCATTCCAGCCATGTCTCAATCTCTGTGTCCCAGATCCCTGTTGTTCCAAAGTTGTGCACACATCATTATTTGCCTCTGTCCCACTTTAGCTTCACATTCATCCTATCATATTTCATTTCATTGCAATGACTACAATCCCCTCCATGCATCATCAAATAACCAAAGGATATACCCCACAGGTCTGTCCCCCCTGGCTGTCAGCAAACAGCCTTCCTGTCAGCAAACTCTCCTTCCCTGAGTCCCGTGTCCCCAGCCACTCCATCTGTCCACGCCAACATCTCTGTCTCCATGCCTGGTTTCACTGCCTCTGGGTAAGGTCACTCTTTCCGCTCTTCTCGCTTGATGGTCCCAGGGACCTCCGCTCCTGGGCTGCAAAATCAATCACTCTCCTCCTTTTGCCAGAAAAAAAAAAAAAAAAAATCAATCTGCCTCTACATTTCCAACCCTCACAGTCAGTCCTGGTGGCAGGTGTTCACTGTTGTACTACAAGAATCTTATCCCCATTTCTTTTGTCAGCCTGGTCCTAATAGTTTGGAAATCATTCAGTGGAGGTTCTGCCTATCCCTCCCCTGTCTGGAACTAGGCTCCCTCTTGAAAGCTTGTAAGCCAGTCACTTCTTGCCTTTATAGGTTCTCCCCCAACCCCCCAATTTTGGGTCTGGGCAGTTTCCAGCCCCCATCAAGGTATTCCAGTCAGTTATAGGCTGAAGACGGGCTTGCATGTTTTCTGTTGTGATGTTTCTGGCTATTCCCCTCCCCGCAAGTATCTATTTCACAATGGTAGGTAAAGGAAACCAAGATTCAAAAGACAGCCAAGCATCCTAACATTATTCCCCTCTTTTCTCCTTTCAAGCCATGCCTCAATCTCTGTATCCTGAAGCCCTGTTATTCCAAGGTTGTACATACATCTGATTTACCTCTGTCCTACCTAGCCCATGTGAACCTGCCCAACCGTTCTCCTGTCTGGCTTGTTCTTTTTTTCCCCCTCCCTCTTCTTGTGTATTGCCAGTCTCTCCCCAACCCCCCACTCACCCTTGGCCCCAGCTCCCAGGCTTTCCTGTGTCTATTCCTTATCTTGTGCTCTTTCTTCCCCTCCCCTTCTCCCCACCTCTCATCCCATACATACCAGTGATCAGCAATTATATATATAGATTCCCGCCCCACCCTTTTGGGTGGGTTCTTTTTCTTAGTCTTTTACAATAATGGTCTTATGCAGTATTTCCCCTTTTGTGACTGACTAATTTCACTCAGCATAATGTCCTCAAGGTTCATCCATGTTATGTGATGGCTTACAGCTTCCTTGTTCTTCAAGGTAGCATAGTATTCTGTTGTGTGCATGTACCACAGTTTGTTTATCCATTCTTCAACTGATGGGCATTTCAGTTGTCTCAATTTTTTTGCTATTGTAAATAGTGCTGCTATGAACATTGGTGTGCATATGTGCACATATCTACTCATGTTATGCCTTGTATTTCTTGTGGGTAAATACCAAGTAGAGGAATTGCTGGGTCATAAGGTTCTATTTCCAACCTTCTGAGGAAGTGCCATATTGCTTCCCAGAGTGGTTGGACCATTTTGTAGTCCCACCAACAATGTAGGAGGGTCCCAGTTTTTCCACATCCTCCCCAGCATTTGTTGTCCTCTATTTTTTTTTATCTTTCCTGTTATTGTCGGTGTGAGATGATAGCTCATTTTTGTTTTGATTTGCATCTCTCTGATGGCTAGTGATTGTGAACATTTCTTCATATGTTTGTTGGCTGCCCAGATCTCCTCCTTGATGAAGTGTCTGTTCATGTCCTGTGCCCATTTTTTAATTGGGTTATTTGTCTTTTTCTTGTAGAGGTGTTGTAGTTTCC
>NW_006408608.1:5955151-5956470 GCF_000296735.1 Chrysochloris asiatica
TCTTTTGCAAAACACTTTCCAGTTCTGCCAGCACCATTTGTTAAAGAGACTCTCTCCTCCCCATGCAATATGCCTAGGCACTTTGTTGAAAATTTGAAATCAGGGAGTGAGAGACCTCCAACATTGTTCTTCTTCTTAAGCAGTGCTTTACTTATGCGGGGTCTCTTTCCTTTCCATATAAAGTTAGTAATTGTCTTTTCCATCTCTTTGAAGAATATTGTTGGAATCTGAATTGGGATTGCATTATATGTGTAAATTGCTTTGGGCAGTAATGACATTTTAACGATGTTGAGTCTTCCTATCCAGGAAAATGGTATGATCTTCCACTTCTGTTGGTCTATTTTGGTTTCTTGTAGTAGTGTTTTGTGATTTTCTTTGTACAAGTCTTTTTTTCTCAGGATATGTTTATTTCTAAATATTTCATCCTTTGGGCTGCTATTGTAAATGGTATTGCTTGCCTAATGTCCTTTTAAGCACTATCATTGTTGCTATAGAGAAATCCAACTGATTTTTAAAAATGTTTTATTGTGAATTATGTGATAGTTTACATGGGAGAACATTAGCTTTACATTCATTCTATTGTATATCATTTCATTGTCATGGTTACGATCCCCTCCATGCATCATCAACCAACCAAAGGGTATACCCTACAAGCCCACCCCCAGTCATCAGCACACAGTCCCTCTCCCTCTCTGGATCTAAAGTTGCCAGCTGCTCCATCTCTCCACATCATCATCTCTGCCTCCATCTCTGGCGTCACTGCTTCTCTGGGTAGGGTCCCCCTCTCTGCTCTTCTCCCTTGATGGTCCCAGGGACCTCTGCTCATAAACTGCAAAGTTAACCACTCCCCTTCTTGCTATAAAATGTCTACCTTTATATTTCCAACCCTCACAATCAGTCCTGATAATAATTATTCATTATTGTATCACAAGAGACCTATCGGCATTTCCTTTCATCAGCCCTGTTTAGACAGATTGATTATTACTCAGTGGAGATTCTACCTTCCTCCACGCTGTCTGGATCTAGGTTCCCTCTTGAAAGCTTGTAAGTCAGTCACTTCTTGCCTCTGTAGCCACCCGCCCCCAAATTTTGGGTCGCCAATGTCCAAGTTGCCCATCCCTGTCTACTCTGTGTGTGGAGGGGGTGGGAATGATCCCCACTGTAAAGATTTGTTCCCTCTTTTGAGCTATTGCATCCATAGGTATAGGTCAAGTTCATCAAATTGTATAAGATTACTCTTTTTTTCCTTGTGTTTTCTTCTAGTTGAGCTTGGATCATCCAGTCATTGAAGCCAGGTCAAGTGGGTGCTATCTGCAAGT